>NW_027551572.1:1604496-1798060 GCF_008692635.1 Crocuta crocuta
TTTTTTTTTTTTTTTTTTTTTTTTTTTTCCTAATTTACTTCCCCTAATCTAGCCTGTCAGTCTGGCTACATCTTGATTTCCCTTGTTATCATAGTCTAACACTAACTGTTTCTCCAACGTCCTGTTATTTCCAATTCATCAGTTGGCTTTTCCATGATGGTAAAAATTTGGACAACAGTAGTAAAACTTCATGTCACTTGTGCTTCCTTCTCAGTGGTAAAATCGACAATGTCTTCAATTAAAGGGAAAAATTTATCAGCCTTTCTGCTTTTACACTGAATCATCCAGAAACTGTCTGCCTAGTTAAAATGTCCACCATTAAGATAAGATAAATCTTATCTCTGATTCAGTTTTGTCATCTCTAATATGACCATGCCAGTTATTCTGTCTTTGCCTTTATTTTACCAGAGTTTTCCAGTGCATATCTGTTACTAAGTACATGAAGTTTCATGCAAATATATGAAATGAAATGCTGCTCAGTGTTCTTCCCTTAACTTTTTTTTATGAATATGTTATACCAAAGCTTCCAGGATTTTGAAGTATGATTTTCAACATAAAACATATCAAAAGGAACAACCACTTCTAGAATGAGGAATAATGGATCTCAATTTGATTCTCTTTCCTATCTGCTGCT
This sequence comes from Crocuta crocuta, assembly GCF_008692635.1. Lineage (NCBI taxonomy): Eukaryota > Metazoa > Chordata > Mammalia > Carnivora > Hyaenidae > Crocuta > Crocuta crocuta. The sequence goes on from NW_027551572.1 coordinate 1,605,131, forward strand.
TCAGACTTTAATGAGCATAAGAATTGCCTGGGGACCTTGTTAAAATGCAGATTCTGATTCAGTAGGTCTGGGAGGGGCTTAAAGTCTACATTTTTAACAAGCTTCCAGGTGATAATGATATACCTAGTTAGTAGATTTCTCTTTATATCGCAAAGCTCTTCCTCATATTAAGAAGTTTATACTAAATACACTGATTATACAAGAAGTTCTAAAATAATATAAAGTGTACACATATGAAAATATAGATGAATATAATAATGACACCACTATTCTTTTTTATAGTTGTGAAAGAAAAATCTGTCTGCCATTTTAGTACACACTTCTTCTCTGATGGTATTAGTTTTTAGTCAGTAGAACAAAAAGTCGCTTATAGTCAGATATCCCAGAAATGTTATCTGGATATCTTAAATATTTCATTTTAGGTTTGAACTCACAAATGTACATTTAGACCATCTTTTCACTTAGGTACAAAGTTTTTCTTTGAGTATACGCTCACTAATCTTATCCTACCGTACTCTTAAGTTATTGGCTAAATAGCTAGTATCAGTTTTCTTAAAGGGATATGAGAACTTAAGACACTCATGAAATAGACTGAATGCAAATCATTCTAGAAGTTCAGCATTTAAGCAGTTTTATCATCACCTTGCTTGCAATTAATCCAGTAACAATTTTTATTACTGTACAGTAATTACCTGTTGTTGAGATTTACATAGAAACAATAACTCTTTTCATTCTCTCATTCTCTCTCTCTCTCTCTCTCTCCCTCTTTCCCTCTCTCCCCCTCTGTTTAAAATTGACTTACCATTTCATATTCACTAGTTCATTCAAGCTTTGCCTTTCAGAGAAGAGGCAGAGCAATGCACACTAGCAAAAACAAGAGGGATAGTCAAGGATCACTAGAGATCTGAGGAAAACCTATAGAATGGAAAAAAAAAAAGGCCAAAATAAATGAAAGACCGTCTAAACTGAGGGAAAAAAACCAGATGTTTCAGGAAATATGTCAATAGCTAGCTAGCTAGCTAGATATAAAAAGATCTAGATACAACACAAGAGAAAATCAAGAATATATTGCTTCTACAAAACAAGAATGTGATTCTATAAAAAGGAAAGATCACAGAAAATAAAACTCTTAGAAATGTGAAATATGATTACATATTTTGAAAATCTGTGAAAGGACTGGAGGATAAAATTAGATGGAATCAAATTTTCAGAGCAAAGAGCAAACATAGAAAGAGGTAGAAAATATAAAAGGAAAGATGATACAGGACAATTTAACAGAACATCAGACTAACAGAAGGTCAAAAAGTAAACAGTGAAACAAAGGGAAGAACATTATAGAAGCTAATTTCCCAAAGCCAAAGAGAGGAAATACCTTCAGAATAAAAGGAACCATGAAATGTTGACCAGACTAAATGATGTAATAGCAACAATCATAACTAACATTTTTTTAGCTATTTATTGTGTGCCATTTTCCGTGCCAAGTATTTAGCCCTCTTTTATAGTTAGGAACAGGAGACTTATAGAGGTTAAGTCATTTGCTCAATGTTATATGGCTTATAAGTAGTGGAGCTGGATTCAGCCATCACTCTAAACCTCCTGCTCTTTAATACTACAGCAATAGAACTTACTTTATTGCCTCCTAATCTCACCCACTTGTGTAGATTGTCCAATTCAACCATAATTTTCCACATCCACCAGTCTCCTCTGAAGACTAAAACATTCATACAGGTTTAACCCCAGCATGTCTGGGTTCTTTTCCTCTGAAAATGAGTCCTTTCACAGGACCCTTCTTAGTCCATACGTAAGTTTCTCATAAGGAGCCCACCAGATAACACCTTAGAAACTAAACTCAATATAGACAGAAATCTGAATAATTTTCTCTTTTCCTTTTGATTGATACACATGACAGTTGTGTAGTTTATTGGACATAGTGTGAAGATCTTTGTAGCAATTTTTAAACTCCATATTATTGCTGGTCAGTCAATATAAATCAGTAGAGCATCCCCCTACTTTGAGCTGTCATCAATATTCCAGAGTCAGTTTTTTCTTTGTATTATGACAATTATATATCGTTATTACCCTGTGGGATGTAGGCCCATTCTAGCCCCATTTTACAGATGAAAAACTGAGACATATAGCTTCAACAAATTTCCCCAAATCACACAAGTGGAAAAACTAGGATTAAAACCCACATACCCTTACTCCAAGTATTAAGCACTTTAAGCACTACTTGATATTACCTCTAATAAAATGGTTTTCTTTTTAAAGGAATAGTTATATAAATATCCTAACATGAAGTGGAGACCCAGGAAGAGAAACTTTGAGAAGAAGCTCTAGGGAATGATATTTACCCTTTAGAAGACAATTGCCCGTTTGTAGGTGTTTTTAAATGGAAATGATGATGTACTTGTTTCCTTTCTCAGCTGTCTTCTTTTTTCACTCTAGGTAGCTCCTCCGGGTAATCTTAACTACTTTGAGATCATTTATTATATAAGTTAACATATCCCATATCTTTGTCTCTACCAGTTCTCTCTCCTGACCTTTAACCCTTATATCCAACTGTCTCTTGCATAACACTACTTACATTTTCCCCACATATCCAAACTCATAATATCTGGCACCCTTTATGTTCTATTCCAAACTTCCATGTTCACTATATTCACTACCCTTTGCTCAAGTGAATCTATGATTTATGCTTGTCAATTTCCTCTTTATCACACTCAGTCTGTAATCAATCATACCAGTCTTTGCTGATTATCAAATAGTATGTCTTGTCTTAACTTTGTCTGTTACTCTCCATTCCAACAGTCAGTTTTACTAGATGCATCTGTCCTTTTCCCTAAATCAAATACACCTATGTTCCTTTCTTGACAAAGCTGAGTAAACCGAATAAAATACAGATCTTATCTAACAGTTCCCTGTGATGTCTCCCCAGCCCCCTAAAGAAAGACATAACTTCCTCAGTGTGGCAAGACAAAACAAAACAAAATCTCATAATTCAGCCACTGCCCACCATTTTGCTACATCTCTTTAAAATTCATACTCCTTTGCATACCCAATTGTACCTTGTGTTACAGTCTGGGAAAGCATTCATTTATTCAAACAAGTTGTACTTTTGCTTCTTTATTCCTCTGAGAAGCAGCTTCCCAGGTGGTATTAGATGAGATGTTTCATCCATCCTGTGATGGAAGAAAGGGAGGAAGCAGGTGTAGTAGGCAAGGTGTGCATTGAGGTCTGGTTTCTGTGAAAGGAGAGACGTAAGGAAGGAGAAATGAACAGGAGGATTCTCAGCCTTCAACACGGTCCAAGCAGGTTTCAACCAAGCTCCTGGGGAGTCCTTGAACCAAATTTACCCATTAAAGGAGTCCAACCATCCTCCCAAATGAAAGTGCATTAGTACTCCTGTCATGCTCAGTCACTGGCCAGGAGAAAGACAGAGGAAACATGGCTTTGGGTTGCCAGCCTGTTAGATGGTGGTAGATCTAACAGGCCGGCAACCCACATGGTCATTCAGCTACCTTTTAGTCCTTTTAGATTATTACATTAATTATGGTCTCCTGAATTCTCACAGTTAAGCAATACCACCTTGACCCTAATACTGGAATGGAAGGGTTAGCCCCATGGATGTTAACCACCTCAGCTCTGTGACCCCTTTTCCTACCATCATCCCTGGCCTACAGAGGAGAGTCACCACCAAATTCCCTGGTTCCTCTCTCTGCAGTGTGTTCTCGGTGATCAGGCTGAATGTTGTGTTCTCAGGGCCTTCCCGTGAAACATAACTGCCTATGGGTCTTCTGGCCCCATACAATGTATTTATCCTGGTATGCTCACTTCTCTCACCTCTGCTCATTCCTCTACCATCTGCCAGTGCAACTCAGGCATATCCACTTTGCTCAGCATGGGGAATAACTTCTTCAGGCCTTCAAGAGCCACCCCAAAAGAAAATGCCAGGTTGTTAAATTCTGTGCCCCCTAAAAAGTGCTCCCGAGTGAATAAGTCCTTGATTACTTAACCTTACATGTCACCTCATTAATTAGATGCATTCAAAATTTAATCTCAGTGCATCCTAACTAATGCTCACATTTCCTTCAGTGTATTCTGTCTTTCCTCCCTTTTATATTCCTTCACCTGGATGATAGAGGGATTTAACTCTCATTATCAGCCTAGCAGCCATGGGAGGAAGTAGGCACAGATCCTGAAGGAAGTTGTTGCTTTGAGAGGGAGAAGCCTCTACAGCATCTTCTAGCACAGCAGATGTCCTATCTCTTACTAGGAAGAAGAGAGCATCTTTTGCAAACTCTAATAGTGCCAACATCCTCAGAGGCATTCATCTAACTGCCCCCAGCCCATCCTAACCAGAGCTTTGAATTCAGCATAAAGGACCTGCTTTGTCTAAACATTTGGACATCTTTGAAGCTCTGTGAATCTAAATAACAAGTCATGAGGGGGCAGCTGGGTGGCTCAGTCAGTTAAGCTTCTGACTCTTGATTTCAGCTCAGGTAATGGTCTTATAGTTTGTGAGTTCAAGCCCTGCATCAGGTTCCGTGCTATCCCACAGAGCCTGCAGGGGATTCTCACATTCTCCCTCTCCCTCTCCCTCTCCCTCCCTCTCCCTCTCTCACTCTCCATCTCTCTCCGTCTGTCTCTCTCCCTTTCTCTCTCTTTCTTTCTCTCTTTCTGCCCCTCCCCTGCTCATGTTCTCTCTCTTGCTCTGAAAAATAAATAAACTTAAAAAAAATAAATATCAAATCAGGAATTACTGCCCTGGATGGGTCCCCATTCCACTGCAGTAGATAAAAACAGTCTTTGTAACCTACCAAAGAGAACCTCTAGTCCTCACACTTGGTCTGTTCCTGCTTTCTAACATTCCTCAGTTTCTCTGTATAAGAAGCCAATTCAGTGTGGCAGTAACCAACCAACTCCGAGGTCTTTGTAGGATTGTTGCCTCCATTATTTTTTAAATGCCTGAATCTTTGCACCTTTATGAGGCTTTGCCTGTAACAGGACATTTTTCCAGATTACTTTCAGTGAAATCATCAGCAATTAGGACACCACATTTACCAAGCTAACCATACCCAAAAGTACTCAGCATGGTGTCCTCTACACTTACCAGGCAACTAGTCAGCTAATCCCCAAACCTCATTTTCCTTGGACCACTCTTAGTATCACCTGTATTCAACCAGATTTTCCAAACACTTTCCAAAGCAAGATTAGTCATGAAAGAGATATTTTGAGGGTAAAAAATATCAGAGATAAAGGGGAGTAAGAAGATATGAGAAAAAAAAGAAAAACAACAAACATTCAGTACATGATAAGAGGTCTGCCCTGAGAAAAGTGGGGGTGGTAGGGAGGAGGACTTGGAAGGAAGTTTCTCTCAGCCGTTGGCACAATTTTAAGAAAGCTGCATCAGGCCAAGAGGAGCCAAAGTCATTCATTAGAAGAATGCCACATGCCACAGGAATAGGCCTGAATAAGTTCCCGACAGCTCTCAGTTTGTGGCTTTGAGCAGGCCAGGAGAAGCATGGCTTCTATGTAAACAGAGTCATGAGTTCATCTGGGGCTGTCTGTCAGCTATGGTCCCTGTGGCAGGAGACATGAGCCGTCTATTTCCTGGGCCAGCAGAGACATGAAGCACCATTCCCCACCACTTGCTGACATTTACAAATAATTCAAAATTTGGCTTAGTGTTTATTTCCACTGGGGAAATTTGCTTCTCACTTCCCTTTCCTTTCTCTGTTTCCTTATAACATGCAAAAACTTTAATATATCCCCCAGGATTCCAATGTACACCAAAGTCTGCTTGCTTTGATCTTTGATATGAGCACCTGGAAGGCAGGAATTTTTTTTTTTTTCTTTTTTTAATCTTTGCATTCTTACTGTCTAGCACAGGTCTTAGGATGTGGTAAATGCTAAGCAAGTATTTGCTTAATGAATAAATGCATGCACAAGAGACCAAGGGTCTATTTAGGTTAGATGTTGAAAAACCTGAATATCACAGTGATGAAGACAAAGTACCAAGGAAACTCTCAAATCTCTCTGTCAACAGTGAAATGTTTTCAACTTCCTGAGATGGTTGAGAGACTTAAAACTTTGAAGTTATTTAAGAAGTAGATGACTCCTTAAGGCACCATTCAGTTTCTGCTGTTATCAACATCTGAGAGGCAAACTTTTAAAAAACCTTGTATTTTAAACTAATAAAATATATATTCTGATACAAGAAATAGTGACCTCAATAATAATATCCTGAATGACAAAGGTTAGCAGGTGAAATAAGTTACCACGGACAGGGTAAGGAATGGATAATATTATTAAAAAGGATGAGAATTTAGGAGAAAATAAATATAGAGAGACTTGACCTCTTTGCTACAAATCTAATCTCTGGGGCAGTGTGATTGTCAAGAATTTTGTCTTCATTAGAGAAGAAATTCAAAGTGAAAAAGAACAAAGCAATAACGCAAATGTCAAACATGCCCAATTAGCCAGCCAGGGTTAGGACCTTCAGTCTTGAATTAAACTCAGATTTGCAATGTTTGTATTCATTTTTTTTTTAATTGAGAAGTGGCAATGTGGTCAGAAGATTTTTCCATTGATAAAGCAAATTTAATTTTAAAATTTCCATAACCTTGAATTTTTATTAATAAGACATTTGGCAAAAATATCAGGAAATGAGTTATATACTTCAGGGGTTATGAATTCCTAAAGTTATTATACTTTCTCCATCTGAGAAAAAATCACATTTTATTAATACATAAAAATTAGATACATTTTATAGCAGTCATTTTTATTGCCAGTTTAAGTGCTTCTATATGTAGCAAGATGATTATTTTAAAACTTGTATTTTTATTTTCTAGCTTTCAAGGCATTTATTGTGTGGCTCACACAAAATGCATTATTATTAGCCTTTAGGGAAGAGATATTAATATCACTCATTCTTTGAGGCATAATCAAAACTATAATCAAAGTAGGTCCACTGATCAAATATTTGCCATCTATATTAGAGCATTTGTTTCAGACTTCATGTAGATTATATTCAGCCAAAAATAAAAGTGAAAAAAGAAATCCAGAAAGAAAGAATGTGGAGTGATCCTAAGAATCAATACTGAAATATTCACTTTTATGTCATTTATCAGGCAAAAGTTCATTAACTAATTTGTTAGTTACTTAAATAGTGGCTAAAAATATGTTCATCATAATATTTAAATATAACATTTAAATAATAATGAAAGATACATAGTAACCTATCAACAGGTTACCATCACCAAAGGCTACAGATCATTGTTTAATCTTTTCAAATTGAACTTACATGTGTGTATAAGTAGGTATGTGGAGTACATTATATATACTATTATATATACAATATGTTACATAATATACCATATCTTATATAAATTGTATATGTGTATTCTAACTGGAAAGTTTTGTACTATGATTCCTTGAGAGTAGGAATCCGGGCACCTCAGCAATGTGTAACTCCAGTTATGTGTACAATGTGTAACTCATACTGACAATATAAATTGTAAATTTATTAACTGGTGGCTTTTATCCCTTCCTAACTTCCTCAAATGAAGGAATTTTTCTCAATATCAGATAGCTTTGTTTACTATTTCATAATTACTTGTTTTATCTCTGTCTGATATGTTCAATATCATTACACCCTCTTCTGCTCAAAGGACTAAATCACATGATTTATGTTTATTCCTGAACTTATTTTATTAAAATAGTACTTATTTCAGAATTTTATCTATCTATCTAAATTTTTTTTTAATATTTATTTATTTTTGAGAGAGAGAAAGATACAGAGTGTGATCAGGGAGGGGCAGAGAGAGAGAGGGAGACACAGAATCCGAAATGGGTTCCAGGCTCTGAGCTATCAGCCTGATGCAGGGCTTGAACCCACAAACCATGAGATCATGACCTGAGCCAAAGTCAGATGCTTAACTGACTGAGCCACCCAGGCGCCCCTATCTATCTATCTATCTATCTATCTATCTATCTATCTATCTATCTATCTATCTATCTATTGTCAAGTAGAACCAATGTGCTGTTCCAGTGGTCTTCAAAGTCTGTTTCTTGGATTATTTTCTTTTTATTCAAGTTTATTTATTTATTTATAAAAGAGAGTCATGCAAGTTCGGGAGGAGCAGAGAGCAAGAGAGAGAGAGAGCAAGAGAGAGAGAGGGAGACAATCCCAAGAAGGCTCCACACTGTGAGTGAGCATAGAGCCTGACTCAGAGTTCAAACTTATAAACTGAGATCACGACCTGAGCTGAAATGAAGAATTGATGGTTAACCAACGAAGCCACCCAGGTGCCCCTATTTCTTGGATTCTTCTGGTGACAGAAATGGCCCAAGTGGACATGTCTCCAGCTCACCCTCTAATTCTTCCAGAGCCCTGGTTCTCACCCCTGGCTGCATGTTGGAAACACTTAGCAGGATTATTATTTTTAATTGTGAGCAAGCCTGCTTTGCATGCTTTTTAAACTTTCGAGATGATTCTTAGATAAAATCATTATGACACCTGTCATTCCAGAGAAGCTATGCTTTCAGATGTGTTTTATAGTGTGATCACTTGCAAGAGATTGTTGGAATGAATCATTACACTACAAAAAAACTGAATATTGTATTTTATTGCTCTCTTTGCAAGATAGTTCTTTTGTCAATGACTTCACTAATTCTTGTAGAAAAAGTTCTATGGCAACATAACTATTTACTTATTACATTCTGATATCTCTAATCCCAAAGGATGATGATGTTTTTTATATTGTGTTACTTAAAAATGTATTATTAGTAATATTTAACTTTATTAAAGCTCCATATTACTTTCAAGCTCCATATCCTTTTCTTTCCGTTGGTGGTATCTAAAATTTGTTGGAAAATTTTCTTTCTTTTTTGTCAGCTTGTGTTTTGTTTATTTTCATATATTGGTATTTATTTATTCATTTATATCCAAGTTAGTTAACATATAGTGTAATTATGGTTTCAGGAGTAGAATTTAGTGATTTATCACTTACATATAACACCCAATGCTCATCCTAATAAGTACCCTTCTTTAGGTACTTCAACCATTTAGGTAATGCCCCACACAACATCCCTCCAGCAATGCTCAGTTCTCTGTAAGAGTCTCATATGGTTTGCCTCCCTTTCTGTTTTTATCTTATTTTTCCTTCCTTTCCTCTGTGTTCATCCGTGCTGTCTCTTATGTATCTATCTATCTATATACATATATGTAGATATAGATGTATCTATATAGATACAGATATAGATACATCTTCTTTATCCATTCATCAGATGATGGATATATGGGCTCTTTCTATAATTTGGCTGTTGTTGATAGTGCCGCTATAAACATCGGAGAGCATGTGCCCCTTTAAATCAGCATTTTTATGTACTTTGGATAAATATCTACTAATGCAATTTTAACAAAACTAAAAGGCAACCAATAGAATGGGAGAAGGTATTTGTAAATGACATATCTGATAAAGGGCTAGTATCCAAAATCTATAAAGAACTGGGGTACCTGGGCGGCTCAGTCGGTTAAGCATCCCAACTTCCACTTGGGTCATGATCTCATGGTTGGTGGGTCCACGCCCCAGTCTGGGCTCTGTCCTGACAGCTCAGAGCCTGGAGCCTGCTTCAGATTCTGTTCCTCCCTCTCCTGCTCTGCCCCTCTCCTGCTCGTGCTCTGTTTCTATCTCAAAAATAAATTTAAAAAAAATTTTAATGTTTTATTTATTTCTGAGAGAGAGAGCAAGGAAGGGTCAGAGAGAGGGAGATACAGAATCTGAAGCAGGCTCCAAGCACTAAGCTAGCTGTCAGCATAGATCCCGACGCGGGTCTCAAACCCACAAACCATGAGTCATGACCTGAGCCGAAATCGGACGCTTAAACGACTGAGCCACCCAGGCGCCCCTAAATAAAAATTTTAAAAAATCGATAAAGAACTGTCAAACTCAACATCCCAAAACACAAATAATCCAGTGATGAAATGAGCAAAAGACATGAACAGACACTTTTCCAAAGAAGACATACAGATGGCTAACATGAAAAGATATTCAACATCACTCACCATGAGGGAAATAGAAATCAAAAACACAATGAGATACCACCTCATACCCGTAGAATAGCTAAAATTAACAACTCAGGAAACAATAGATATTGGCGAGGTTCTGGATAAAGAGGAACACATTTGCACTTTGATGGGAATGCAAACCGTTACAGCCACTCTAGAAAACAGTATGGAGGTTCCTCAAAAAGTTAAAACTACCCTACTATCCAGCAATTGTGCTACTAGGTATTTATCCAAAGGAAAATTTTATTTTAAAGAATTGTTATAAGAATGATTAATTAATTTTGTGAAAAATCTGTAAAATTGGTATCAACTTTCTTAATTATTTTTTAGATTTATTTTGCTTCATAATAAACTTGACAATAAACTTATTGTCATCTAATATGTTAATGACCACCACAGTAGTTTATAGTGCATGGAGAAATTTTCAAAGCAGCTCTAGAATCCCATAGGCAAGATTTTAATATAAACCTTTATTTTTTTTTCTCCTGGACATACACATGTACACACATGTACAAATGTTAAGGTGGAATATTCTTATAGGTAATAGAACAGCGATATAAACTTACGGTGGTAGCAGTATTTGAATTCCTGAGACAATACTAAAAACTATGAAACATCAAAACTTTCTAAATAGAATGACTAATTAAGAGAGGAGTGTGAGCGGGGGAGGGACAGAGAGAGAGGAAGACACAGAATCCGAAGTAGGCTCCAGAGTTTGAGGTGTCAGCATAGAATCCGACACGGGGCTTGAATCCACGAACCATGAGATCATGACCAGAGCCAAAGTTGAATGCCCAATTGACTGAGCCACCCAGGTGCCCCAGATATGCGTTTTAACCACTACTACCTTATATTTATTGAATGAATATTGCTGGATATTGTTCTAATTATTAATTTATTTAATTTCCCTATAGCATATCAGTCACACAATATTATGTGTCCATTCTTATACGTAAGAAAACAGAGGCCTGAAAATGTTAAACACACACAGCCATTTAATTAGTAAGTGACAAAGCTGGAGTTTGTACCAACATATATTGGTTTTAGTCATTGGATTCTTAACCGCACTATAGTCCCACCACTCAGGAGTCACAGATATTTTCTAGGGACAAGAATAAAAAACATAAACAGATCAGTCTTGAAAAAATAATTCATGACCATCCAATTTTTAAAAAAATGCAAGTTTTACTAGTAGACAAATAATTGCAAGTTAAAAAAATTGCAAGTTCTTTTTCCTGTAATAGTTGTCTAGCATATTAAAAATGATGGTGAGTGTACAGTAAAATGAGATCTCACGCACACTGATGGTATGAGAATAAACCAGCACACCTTTTCTGGAAAGTGATTTGATACTTTAGAAAACATTTTATTTTTTCTTTCTTACATTAATTCTATAAGCATATTACACATTATGATAAACCTATTCAATGGTTTTATTAAAATAATAAACATTTTAATCACAAATGTGTGATAATAGAATTGTTGATTTACATTATTGTAATATTTATGTCAGGCATTTTATTATGTGCTTTATTTCCAATATCTTATTTATTTCTTACAACCTACATATGACCTACTGACTATAATTACAGATCAAAAACCTAAAACCATAATATATTATGTATTACATAACCAGTGACATAAGAGGATGTTATAAACATTAAATAAGAAAGCAAGGGGCACCTGGGTGGCTCAGTTGGTTAAGCTTCTGACTCTTGAATTAGGCAGAGGTCATGATCTCAGTTTGTGAGTTTGAGCCCCATGTTGGACTCTGTATGGCAGCATGGAGCCTGCTTGAGATTCTTTCTGTCTCTCCCTCTCTCTCTGCCCCTCCCTTGCTCATGTTCTCTCTCTCTCTCAAAATAAATAAATAAACATTAAAAAAAAATAGAAACAGGTAAGGAATCCAGATACAAAATTGTATGTAGAAAATTATCTTAACTCTATGAAAATGCTAGAAAAATCTATAATGCTGGCAACAAGCCAAATTTGCAGTTACATCAAAAGAGCAAGCATCATTATTTCTAAATGTAGAGATCATTGATTATCTTTCTTTTTTCATAAACTTTTTCTATATTTTAAAATTTACTTCAACCAGAACTATCTCTTTTTAAAGGAGAAAAATAGCAAACATAAATTAAATCAAAATAGCAAATTGGATGAACATTGGTAACATTTATGTAAAAGAGCAGTTTACCAAAGTGTTTCCATTTGTGTATAGAAGTATTTTCAATACAAATATTTTTACTTTATTTAATAAATCTCAAATAATTGACATCAGCTATTTAATGTTTGACAGTGTTTTACTTTGTAATGGTAAGGATTTTTATTTAATTTTATTTAATTTTATTTTTTTTAGTTTATTTTTGAGAGAGAGACAGAGTGAGCAGAGAGAAAGAGAGAGCAAGAGCGAGAGAGAGAGAGAGAGAGAGAGAGAATCCCACGCAGGCTCTGCACTGTCAGCACAGAGCCGGATGTGGGGCTTGAACTCACAAACTGAGATCATGACCTGAGCTGAAACCAAGAATCGGAAGCTTAACTGACTGAGGCACCCAGGCACCCATATATTTTATTTTATGTAAATTTTTTTTTGAGAGAGAAAGAGAACGCGTGCGTGCATGCACACACACGTATGAATGAGAGAGGGACAGAGGGAGTGGGAGAGAGAGAATCTCAAGCAGGCTCCATGCTGTCAGCACAGGGCCCAACGTGCTGCTCAATCTTACAAACCATCAAATTGTGACCTGAGCTGAAGTCAAGAGTTGGTTGCTTAAGTGATAGCCACCTAGGTGCCTCTAGAGTTACAAGAATTTTTAAATGGAAAATTTAAACTTCTTGCTTTGTAATCTACATAGTTCATAGTTGCTACTATTTATAAATACCTTGATTTAGCAATATGTAAATTTAGTGACTTTCTCATTTACATCATCTCCTCAATTGTTAATGAAGCTCAAAGAGGCCATAAAAATCAGTAAAGTATGCCTTTACTTATTGTGTAAATACATACTTTTTATAGCATACTTTATATCTTGTTCCAGTCAGTATCTGTAAGATTATAGTTCATTAAATGAGCATTAAAGTCCATGAATATTTGATGTAAGAATTATCCTATATTAGATTGAGCTCTTAACCAGAAATTCTATTCAGAGCAATCCTTGTTTTCAATTTTTTATCTTCATTATTAAAATAGAATATAAAATAAATGAAAAAAAATCCCTTTCTTGGTTCTATTTCACTTTCCATTTTACAAATAGTAAATGTAGAATAATAAATACTAATATTATTTAATTTTTCAAATAGAGTCTTCATTATATTCATACTAATGACCTGAAATATAATCTTAGGTCATTAGATTTTAGATAATTGTTAATGACATGATCATCATGATCCTCATGATGTTGGAAACTTTGATTAGTCTGATTGTAAAATTCAGAACATTAAAGCATTGATAGGGATTTAAGAATTGTGTGTTGTATGTAGGCACAAAATAAATCTATATGGAGCCACTTATTTTAGTCAAATCACTAAAACACAAAACCAAACCAAAAGAAATGTACTGACATGTTCAAACAAATTTCTAATGATAATGAGATCAAAATAGTTGAACACACCAAATTTTCCTAACAAAACTTATTTTCAGTATAAAAATAGTAATTCCTTGAATGACTTTCATAATGCTTTTCCTAGAAACATTCACTGTATTATTTGATTTGATCTTGACAAAAACCTGATTTGGAAGATATACACCTAAACTCAACCAAAGAAGGGCTTGTTACAAAATGAAGATAACTCTAAAGAGCAACAATAAATTTAACTTTGGCAAGTCCCACTCTTTGTGAGAAAAATACACTGTTTCAGTGCTTTTACTATCCTTGTTTGTAAAGACCTCTAATTTTCTTATATCCATCCATCCATTCAATTATCTGCCCATTTATTCAACTGTAGTATTTGCTATATGCCAGACCCTGTAAGTCATCGTAAGGAAAACACAAATTAAAAAGATGTAGAACCTCAGAATTCAAGTAGAAGAGGAAACAAGGTCAAGGAAGCAAAAATTTATAAAGCAAAATCAAAAGTAAATTGCATAGAAAAGAACAATAGTGTCTATCTAGAGGGAGTTAAACAAAACTTCTCATTCCTATAGCTAGCTGGTTGAGGGAAGGGGATTCCAGGAAGACAGGGCAGTATGAAAGATTCCACACAAAATGTGGCATGGCAAGAATGTGGGCAAGGGGAGGAGTAGAGTTGGTGAAAGCCAAGGTTGGTAGAGACTAGGGGAGAAAGACCTTGTACAACATTACACTGATTATTTGTGCTTTTTCCTGCAGATGATGGGAGGTACCCAAGAAAAAAAAAAAGTATACACATTTACATTATATTCTAATTTAGATGCATGGGTAGCTGCTAATTTTAAGTTGTAATAACATATTGGAGAACAATTTGATACTATATAGTCGGTTTGAAGAGATGCCTGACTTGTAACCAAACAATCCACATGCAGGTAAATATGCACTAAAAACTCTCATATATGGGCTAGAAAAACAAAGATATATACACCCATGCTAATGACAGCACCCTCTGTATTAGTAACAATAGATAGAATCCAAATATTTATTAGTGAGTGAATGATAAAGTGTGGTATCTTTTATAAAATGGATTGCCATGTATCGCAATGAAAGAAACTGAAAGAAGATAATTACATGATTATGTCGATACATTTTTGAAAGCATTGTGTAATGTTTAACACGTGTTTAATATTTTTTTAAAGTTTGTTTACTTAGAGCGAGCGAGCGAGCGAGAGAGAATCCCAACCAGGCTCCATGCTGTCAGCACAGAGCCCAAAGTAGGGCTTTATCTCCCAAATTGTGAAGTCATGACCTGGGCCAAAATCAAGAGTCAGATACTTAACCTATTGAGCAACCCTGGCATCCCTATTTAATATTTTTAGAAGTGAGCAAGTTTAAAGAAATAAATTTTCTAATTAATGAAGAAACTCAATGCTAAATGAAAACATATTAAATGAAATCCCTAAAACAGTGTGAAAAAATAAGGACATCTACGGCTTCAACTATTATTTAACATAGTATTACAGATTTAGATCAATATTGTTATAAAGAAAGAAAAGTAAATCAGAAAGGTAAAAATTAGAAAGGAAATGAAAAACTCATTCCCTGATGATATGTACATCTACATCTAAAATATCAATAAAATTAATAAATAAATAATGAAAAAATTCAACAAAATTTTAGACATTAGTATGAATTACAAAACAGAGCTGACAGTGGCATTCACCACTTTTGTATGGTTAATGCCAGCTCTGATTTGCCAAGCATTTATTTTGGTAAGTCTGTGGCCATGCGAAAGTACTTTTGAACTATCATGAATATGATTACTCCTACAAAGTTCTGTAATGAAGTCACTGAGACAGAGTGAATTTAGAGGAATGCATAAATACAAATTTAAAAATGCCTTATGACTAGAAGTGTTCTTTTATTTAATTGTTTTTTATAAAGATAGTTTAATTTTCCTATCTCTATGTAACCAAACCAAACCCATCTTGATATTATTCTACCATAATGACAGATTTAGATCTATAGTATTCCTTAATATCATGACTGGGAATACTAAAATTTAGGAAAGACATTAACTTAACCCTTTTTTAATTACAAAATTAACAGATCTTGAGCCCTTATTAAATACAAGTTCCAGAAATGTTTTTTTTGTTATAGCTAGTGATACAAATACCTTCATACTATCTCCTTATAACCAAAATGTATATTTAATTAATTCTCATCTACTGATGATTTTAATAGTTTTGTAAATTTCTGTCTGTAATATATTGATTTGGGGGGGTGAATTTCACATATCCATGAAACTTGCTAAATTCAAATTCATCTATAGATTTTTAAAATTTTTCTACATATACAATTATGTTGTCTATGAAAAATTAAAGTTCTCTTTTTTCTCCATCCTATACATTTTTTTCTTACCTTAAGGCACTGGCTAGAACTTCTACTACAAAATTGTAAAGAAGTAATCATAACTGGCATTCTTATGCCTTATTCAGGAGGAGGGCTTTAAATATTTAATGATTAAGTGTGATGTTTAGTATAGGCTCTTGCTAAATACTTATGATTGCTTGATGGTATTTGGTCATTCCATCTTGTTAAGACTTTTTATCATAAATGGGGGTTGACATTTTATCAAATAATTTTTCTTTTTAAATTATTAATTTATTCAACTTCATTGATTACTATTTGAATGCTAAGTTACTAGTTAATTCCTGGAATGAACTTTTATTTATGAAGTATTTATATTTTTAATATGTTTTAACATGTATTTTAAACCCCAGTCACTATTTTTATTGATATAATCATTTAATCTTTTTTTTTTTCAAACATTAACCTTTTTCTTCTCTTTCTACTTTCCTGCATTCTCATATTTCTGTCTACATTAGTTTTTCTCCTTCCTAACGAATTCTTCTTAGTGTCACTTTTGGTGTTCATTGATGGTGACAAATTCTTCGAATTTTGTCTGGGGGAAGGGAGTGTGTTTGGAGATATTTTTCAGTTGCTTTTAGTATTGAATAATGTTTTCCCTGTATAGTGAATTTTAGAGAGGCAATTATTTTCTCTTTTCACATTAAAGACACCTTTCCATTGTCATCTGGTTTCATTGTTATTCTTAGTTATCAGCAGTGAACCTAATGATGATCCTTAAAAATTTATCTTTTCTTTTTCTAGCTTATTTTAAAACTTTGCCTTTGTTTTTAAATATTTTAACTCTGATATTCCTAGGTATGGTTTTCTTTGCATTAATATCACTTGAGAATTTAGAATTTCTTTAATCAGTAGTTGGTAAAATTCTTACTAGCCTCTCTCCAAATATTACTTCTAATCCATTCCCTCTGTCCTCCCTAGTAGGAGGATTATATTATATAATTACTTATATTATGTTATATTATATTAAAGTAAATACATATTTGCTGTGATCAGTATATCTCTTATGACTCTTTTCTGCAGTTTATTTTTATTTTCTGTGCTCCAGATTGTATTCTATCATCTCTATATTGATGTGCACACTGGAGAAGAATCTTATTTCTGTGTGAGTACCCTTTTCCTTCATGATCTTTGCATGAAATTCTGGCTTCTTTCAGATCCCTGAATTCTATTTTTTTTCCTCCTCAGAATTGTGAGATTACTGAAAGCCCTACTGGTCTCTCAGCCTCTTCGCTGCTTCCTTCTGTTCACCTCCTTGGCTACCTGTCTTAAACTAAAAGTAGGCAAATGAATGGAAGGGGAAATTAGCATACAAATTTGAGCTTACCTTAGTTACTTTCTAAATCTCTCCCCCCTCCCCCCCCACACATATATTTCCTCCCCCTGTCATTTTTGTCTCTATTTCTGGCTGTTTGGATGTCTGAATCTAAGATGTCTATGAACAGGGGCACCTGGGTGGCTCAGTCAGTCAAGTGTCCGACTTCAGCTCAGGTCATGATCTCATGGTTCATGGGTTCGAGCCCTGCGTCAGGCTCTGTGCTGACAGCTAGCTCAGAGCCTGGAGCCTGCTTTGGATTCTGTATCTCCCTCTCTCTCTGACCCTCCCCTGCTCATTCTCTCTCTCTTTCTCTCTCTCTCTCTCTCTCTCAGAAATAAATAAAACATTAAAAAAATTAAAAAAATATTTAAGATGTCTTTGAACAGATTTATTTTTTATTGGTCTTTGTTAGTTGCTCTCAGTGTCATTATTGGTCTGGTGCAAGCTTTGTCATCCTGGGCAGAATTGAAGGGTCTTTGATATATTATAGTATAGTGTAGTATATTACTGTATTATATTATATATTTTTTATTTTCAAATTTTGTCTATTTTCTTTACTAGCAAATGAAAACCAACATTATATTTAGCTGAAGAACAATATTAGATTTCTTTTACTTGTGTTTTAAAAAATAAAATGTCAACAGGGCAGAATGCCATAGTTTATATTTCTAAAGATGTTATTTTACAAATAATGGAGACTCTACACAAAAATCACATAATTAAGAAATACACTGTTTAACTTACCCTTTCCTCAATTCACAATCTGTCAAAACCCTTTCATGAATCCTAAATTTATATCTTCTGTGTCCATCTACTGGAAATACTTAACACAGGAATTAATCTTTTCACATCTATAATAAAGAAAATTAGAATGAATTAGCTTTTACTTTTATATCTGATTTTTTGCTGGATACTTTTTGGGAAACACTAATTTTTTTCAAGTACCAATTCATTTTAAGGAAGAGAAAACCAAAATTAAAAGACAAATGAAAAATGGTAGTGTGAGACAAAGTAAAAGTAGTAATGGAAACTATATGGTAGAAAGTTTCCTGCTGGGGGCCCATAATGAACATATAGTCTTTGTTTTGTTTCTGCTATGGTCCCTATTTACAAGATGAAGGATTTAAGATTCCACATTCCCTCAGGCTTTGATTTGGAAGAAACTATTTCAGGAATGAGTTTTGGATGCTAGCTGAGTTGTCACACATTCTAGTTAGATGGAACTTTTTTCCACTTCAATATTTGAAATTTTAGCAGCATCTGTCTTATCTATGCAGACTAGTGTCCTGTTTGCTTTGAGAGCCAGTTGACAGTTTACTTGATTTTTTGTTATTGTTCCTAATGTGACTAGTGATGGAGTCATTGCCACAAACCTGAGCTGTCATTTTGGAATAAAAGCTACCTTTCAGCTGTTAGAGCATAGTCCAATGATATAGATGGGATTTTAATAGTTATTCAATCTAAATGTGCAAGTCTCTCCAGACTGCTTGGTTATCACAGATTTATATGATGGTCATATGAAATCTGTGAAACCAGAGCTCTAATTAACACACATTTGAGAAATGTAAACAATATAAATGTAGTTAACTCCATTGCTTATCTATCTCATTTTCCAAGTGAAACCAAAGTGATGGGCAAATCCAGACTATGACAGGTGGACTGTATACCTGGAAAGCCACTATAAGACAAATGATGCAAATCAAGTGATACTTTGGCATAGAGTTGTTGGCATGGAAGGTACAACCTGGACCTGATAGCACCAAGCAGGGAGTGCTAGAGAGAGCATTCTAAGGGAGGAGAACTCCTGGAATTTTTCTCAAATATCGTATCATCAAAGAGAAAACTTAGGGAGACTAAGAGAATTGAACTGAAGGTTAGAATCTAGTATCAAGTTATTAGTGAAAGGATTAAGGATTGATCAAGGTTAGAATCTAGTATCAAGTTATTAGTGAAAGGATTAAGGATTGATCAAGGTTAGAATCTAGTATCAAGTTATTAGTGAAAGGATTAAGGATTGATCAAGGTTAGAATCTAGTATCAAGTTATTAGTGAAAGGATTAAGGATTAATCAAGGATTAAGCAGAGGTGAAACGGAAAAAGATGTGAGTGGGAAAAGTGGAATGATTCAAGACTGACACTAAATATTGAGCATCTCCAAGCACATTTCTTATAATGCTCCAGCTGTCTTGTGGACAGCAGGGAAGAGGCTTAAAGGAGATGCACGGGACCACTGAAATGATGCTCTATTGTCTATCATAATGAGTTCAAACCTTCTATCCTAATTTATACTTCCCTAATGCATACACTATTTGTTTTTCTAAATGCTCACAATTCCTCTTTAGGCATTCTAGGTTCCAACTAAACCTGGACTCCTCTCTGTTCATGGAAAACATTGAGTGCCTTCTTCCCTCAAAGCCATGTTTCATACTGCTCATTGCCCTTCATCCTCACATGTGCACTTCCCAGACTTCCTTTAAAACCCAGCCAAAATCTCACCTCTTCTACCAGGTACTGTGAGAATTTCATGAAGCCTTTTGTATCTCACGCTAGCCAGAAATAATCCATCAGATCCTAAAACTGTGAGACACTTGTGTCTTTATGCATGAATTTTTCTTCAAAATTACCTTACTGTTAATAGTGTTTGTGTCACCTACCTTAATTTATTGTTCTTTGGTAACAGACCCTATAGGTTATATGTTTTGAATTGTCCACAGTACTTATAAAAGTAACTTGAATGTAGTGGACTCTAAAGAAACCCAGCAATTTTCAACAAATGAATGAATGCACAGTTAGATAAATTAAAATTGATCAATATTATTGTGGGTTTTTGAAGTTTATATATATATATAGTTTACATATCCTTTTACAACTTCCTTCTTCCACTTAACTTTTTTTTTTCATTTTTAGTTTTTTTTCTTAAATAGTTTATTGTCAGCTTGGTTTCCATATAACACCCAGTGCTCATCCCAACAAGTGCCCTCCCCATGCCCATCATGAGCATCGTTTCGTGTGTCTGTTGGCCATCTGAATGACCTCTTTGGAGAAGTGTCTATTCATGTCTTCTACCCATTTCTTCACTGGATTATAAGGTTTTCAGGTGTGGAGTTTGGTGAGTTCCTTATAGATTTTGGATACTAGCCCTTTATCTGATATGTTATTTGCAAATGTGTTTTCCCATTCTGTCAGTTGCCTATTAGTTTTATTGATTGTTTCATTTGCTGTGCAGAAGCTTTTTATCTTGATGAGGTCCCAATAGTTCATTTTTGCTCTTGATTCCCTTGCCTTTGGGGATGTGTCAAGTAAGAAATTGGTCAATGAGGTTGTTTCTGGCTTTCTCCTCGAGGGTTTTGATGGTTTCCTGTCTCACATTCAGGTCCTTTATCCATTTTGAGTTTATTTTTGTGTATGGTGTAAGAAAATGATCTAGTTTCATTCTCTGCATGTTGCTGTCTAGTTCTCCCAGTGCCATCTGTTAAAGAGTCTGCTTTTTTCTATTGGATACTCTTTCCTGCTTTTCACAGATTAGTTGCCATACATTTGTGGGTCCAATTCTGAATTCTCTATTATATTCCGTTGGTCTATGTGTCTGTTTTTGTGCCAGTACCATACTGTCTTGATGATGACAGCTTTGTAGTAGAGGCTAAAGTGTGGGATGGTGATGCCTCCTGTTTTGGTTTTCTTCTTCAATATTACTTTGGCTATTTGGGGTCTTTTGTGGCTCCATACAAATTTTAGAATAGTTTGTTCTAGTTTTGTGAAGAATGCTGGTGAAATTTTGATTGAAATTGCACTGAATGTGTAGATTGCTTTCAGTAGTAATGGCATACATATATGTCATTTTTGGTAGTAATTGCTTTCAGTAGTAATGACTATACATATTAACTATATTTATTCTTCCAATCCATGAGCATGGAATATTTTTCCATTTCTTTGTATCTTCTTCAGTTTTCTTCATAAGTTTTCAATAGTTTTAATCATACAGATCTCCTATATCTTTGGTTAGGTTTATTCCTAGGTATTTTATAGTTTTTTGTGCAATTGTGAATGGGATCAGTTTCTTGATTTCTCTTTCTATTGCTTCATTGTTGGTGTATAAAAGTGCAACCAATTTCTGTATGTTGATTTTGTGCCCAGCAACTTTGCTGAATTCATAGATCAGTTCTAGTAGGCTTCTGGTGGAGTCTGTCGGGTTTTTTATATAGAGTATCGTGTCGTCTGTGAAAAGTGAAAGTTTGACTTCTTCTTTGCCGAATCTGATGCCTTTTATTTCCTTTTGTTGTCTGATGGCTGATGCTAGGACTTCCAGCACTATGTTAAACAATGGTGGTGAGAGTGGACATCCCTGTCGTGTTCCCGATCTCAGGGGGAAGCTCTCAGTTTTTCCCCGTTGAGGATGATGTTAGCTGAAGGCTTCTCATAGATGGCTTTTATGATGTTTAAGTAAGTTTCTTCTATGCTGATTTTCTCGAGGGGTTTTATTAAGAATGGATGCTGTAATTTGTCAAGTTCTTTTTCCACATCTATCAACAGGATCATACGGTTTTTATCTTTTCTTTTGTTAATGTGATGTATCACATTGATTGATTTGCGAATATTAAACCAGCCCTGTAACCCAGGAATGAATCCCGCTTGATCTTGGTGGATAATTCTTTTTACGTGCTGTTGAATTTGATTTGCAAGAATCTTGTTGAGGATTTTTGCGTCTGCACTCATCAAGGATATTGGCCTGTATTTCTCTTTTTTTGCTGGGTCTCTGTCTGGCTTGGGAATCAAAGTGATGCTGGCTTCGTAGAATGAGTCCAGACATTTTCCTTCGATTTCTATTTTTTGGAATAGTTTGAGAAGAATGGGTATTAATTCTGTTTTAAATGTCTGGTAGAATTCCCTAGGGAAGCCATCTGACCCAGGGCTCTTATTTGTTGGGAGATTTTTGATAACTGATTCGATTTCTTCACTAGTTATGGGTCTGTTCAGATTTTCTGTCTCTTCCCGTGTGAATTTTGGTAGTGAGTGCGTGTTTAGGAATTTCTTCTAAGTTGTACAGTTTGTTGGCATATAATTTTTCATAGTATTCTCTGATAATAGCTTATATTTCTGAGGGGCTGCTTGTAATAAGTCCATTTTCATTCATGATTTTGTCTATTTGGGTGCCCTCTCTTTTCTTTTTGAGAAGCCTGGCTAGAGGTTTGTCAATTTTGTTTACTTTTTCAAAAAACCAACTCTTGGTTTCATTGCTCTGTTCAACTGTTTTTGGATTCTATCTTGTTTATTTCTGCTCTGATTTTTCTTATTTCTCTTCTCCTACTGGATTTGGGGTGCTCTTGTTGCTCTCCCTCTAGTTCCCTTGGGCTTGCTGTTAGATTTTATACTTGTGCTTTTTCTAATTTCTTGAAATAGGCTGGAGTGCAATGTACTTTCCTCTTTGGACTGCCTTTGCCACATCCCATAGAGTTTGAATTGTTGTATATTCATTTGTTTCCATATATTTTTTAAATTTCTTCTCTAATTGTCTGATTGGCCCATTCATTCTTCAGTAGGATGATCTTTAACCTCCATGTTTTTGGAGGTTTTCCAGACTTCTTCCTGTGGTTGAATTCAGGTTTCAAGTTTGTGATGTGAAAGTGTGCATGGTATGATCTCTAGTCTTTTATATTTATTGAGGGCTGCTTTATGTCCCAGTACATGTTCTATCTTGGAGAATGTGCCATGCGCACTTGAGAAGAAAGTGAATTCCATGGCCTCAGGATGTAGAGTTCTAAATATATCTGTCAGATCCATCTAGTCCAATCATTCAAGTCCATTGTTTCTTTAGTGATTTTCTGTCTAGTTGATCTATCTATTGCTGTAAGTGTAGTATTAAAGTCCCCTGCTATTAGCACATTCTTATCCATAAGATTGTTTCTGTTTGTGATTAATTGTTTTATATATTTAGGTGCTTCCATAGTCCGTGCATAGACATTTATAATTGTTAGGTCTTCTTGATGGACAGACCCTGTAATTATTATATAATGCCCTTCCTCATCCCTTGTTACTGCCTTTACATTAAAATCCAGCTTGTCTGATACAAGTATAGGTACTCCAGCTTTCTTTTGACTTCCAGTAGCATGATATATATTTCTCCATCCCCTTACTTTCAATCTGAAGGTGTCCTCAGGTCTAAAATGAGTTTCTTGTAGACAGCAAATAGATGGATTTCGGTTTTTTATCCATCCTTCTACCCTGTGTCTTTTGTTTGGAACATTCAGCCCATTTACATTCAGTGTTATTATTTAAAAATATGGGGTTAGAGTCATTGTGTTCTTTGTAGGATTCATGCTTGTGGTGGTGTCTCTGGTACCTTATGTTCCTTGCAACATTTCCCTCATAGAGCCCCCCTCAGGATTTCTTGTAGGGCTGGTTTAGTGGTGATGAATTCTTTCAGTTTGTATTTATTTGGCAAGACTTTTATCTCTCCTTCTCTTCTGAATGGCAGTCTTACTGCATAGAGGTTTCTTGAGTGCATAATTTTTTCTGCTTATCACAATGAAGATTTCCTGCCATTCCTTTCTGGCCTGCCAAGTTTCAGTAAATAGGTCTGTCACCACTCTGATAGGTTCCCCTTTGTATGTTAGGCCCTTTTATCCCTAGCTGCTTTCAGAATTCTCTCTTTGTCCTTATATTTTGCCAGCTTCACTATGATATGTCGCACAGAAGATTGATTCAAGTTACGTCTGAGCAGAATTCTCTGCCTCTTGGATTTCAATATCTGTTTCCTTCCCCAGCTTGGGGAAGTTCTCTTCTATAATTTGTTCAAGGACTCCTTCAGCGCCTTTCTCTCACTCTTCGTCTTCTAGAATTCCTATGATATGGATATTGTTCCATTGGATTGTATCACTCCGCCTTCGAACTTTCGTGTTCCTGGATCAGTTTATCTCTCTTTTCCTCGGCTTCCTCTCTTTCTACAATTGAGTCTTCTAATCCACCTATTCTCCTTTCTGCCTCTTTAATCTATGCATTCGACGCCTCCATTGTATTATGCATCTCGTTTATAACATATTTTAATTGATCACAACTATTTTTAGGTTCCATAGTCTTTGTAGCAGTAGCTTCTCTGATATCTCCCATGTGTTTTTCAAGCCTAGCGATTAATTTTATGACTATTGTTCTAAATTCCTGTTCAGTTATGTTGCTTATATCTATTTTTGAGCAGGTATTAACTGTCATTTCTTTCTGGAATTTCTTTAGAGGAGAGTTCTTCTGTTTTGTCATTTTGACTAGCTTTCTGTTTCTTGTTAGTTTTAAAAGCTTGTTATGCACTCTGCACTTCTGAGTACTGCCAAATTAAAGAGGGCTCTTTGACTGTCCAGGGCCTGTCCGTTCAGGAAGTATTCTTGAATGGTATCTCTTGGTCTCTCTTGTTGAGACCTTGGTTATTTTATTTCCCTACTCATAGTGGTATTTGGGACTCTCCACCATGTGTACTTTGGCTTGTTTCTTGAGGTAGCCCTGGAAAAGAAAACAGACAGACGAACACACAGGGAACAAAGGCACACAAACGCACCGACAAATCCAACAAACAGGCAAACTGAAAGGGAAAAAGAAAACGAAAGAAAAAAAAGAAAGAAAGAAGGCAAAGAAAAAAGAGGAAGAAGGGAAAACAAGTAACAAAAAGAAAAAGAAAAAAGAAAAAAACCCAAAAGATATAGGACAGTCTAAAAACATAAAACCAGAATTCCCAGCTACAAATAAAGAGCAGGGTGTATGCAGTGCTGATGGAAGAGCATATACAAAGAGAGAAATGACAGGGGCGGGGAGGAAGCGAAACTGGACAATGACCAGGCATAGAGACTAAGAGGCTTAATTCACTGAGAGAAAGAGGAGAATTACGGTAAGAGGCGAGGAGAAGGAAACGAAGATAATGTTACTGAGAGAAACTATAGAGTCTGATTACTCCAGAGAGAGGGAGAGAGAGAAAGGTAGCAGTCGAGGTGTAGAATGTACATCTAGAGAATGGATTAAAAGTGACTGTTTAAGCAAACCAAAGGCCAGAGTACCCAGTCCAGCAGAGGGGAGGGATGCAAATGAGACAAGGGAAAATATATCTGAATAGAAAGAATTAATCTAGAATTAATCATGGCAGTGTATCCATGTTGGTCTTGTCTTGGGCTCCAGTTTAAAAAAAAAAAAAAAAGCAAATCTCTAGCAGGGATGGACGTGGCTTGGTGTAGGCAGGTCATAGCCTCCACTACATCCTGCCACCAGCTCCTGAGGCCCCACCTTGGTGGTTGTGGGGAGAAAAATGGCGGCCCTCCAGTCCCTTCTTGAACCAGGCATTGCAAATCACTCTTTTGGGTCTGATATCCCTGTGCTGAGGGTGTAGCCAAGGTGGGCTGTGTTCTAGGTCCCAAGCCCTGCCTCTTTTCCAGGTCCCAGTCTGAATGTTTTATTGATACCATATGAAACATAGTTCCACAGGTCACTATTACCCTGCTTCCAGTGGTAGAGCGGGGGAAGTGGCGGCACAGCCTCAGATCTGCCTCTTCTGTGCCCCCGGGAATCAAGCTGGGGGAGTGGGGGCGCAGCCTTGGGTCTGCTGACTCTGCGCCTCCATGGATGGTGCTGGGAGAACAGCAGAGCAGGTTTTCCTGGTGCCATCTGGGACCAGGCGCACCCAATTCAAAGTCAGCACCCCAGCTAGAACTAAAAACACTCTCCTTCCAAGCCAAGGTTTTTCTCTTCTCCTGGGACAGTTCTATGAGCAGTTTAAGCTGTTCTTTCTTTTCCCCTCAACTCACAGCAGCTGCCCTCTACGGGGGCTCCCTCCCCTCCTTCCGTGTCTCCATCCTAGCCATTTTTATCTTCTCCAGTTTGCACTCACACGCTTGTGAGGTTGCCTTCCCAGTGTACTCTTTCTCTTCCCAGACTCCTGCAACTCAGTGTCCTATGGCTTCAGGTCTTCTCTGTTTGAGAGATGGGTGCGAGCAAAATTAACAGAGCTCCCTATTTCTCCGCCATCTTGCCTCCTCCCTTCACTTAACAGTTTTGAAATGTATCCATTTTAAGACAGCGTATCCATTCTTAAAAACCTTAAGACAATATAGCAAAATGTGAGTATGTGATAAATCATGGTGTTATATTATTATGAACATGTTATATTATGATCCGTTTTTACCTATTTGGTCAAAATATTTCATAATAAAATATTTTTAATATGAAAAATGGTCTACTTAAGTAACTTTGGCAAGCACCTTTGAAGAAGTTTTCAGTGAGGACCATATGAATCATTGAGTTATATAGTCTTTCTCTGTGAATTTGCCCTTAGTAAGCAAATGGTGACATAAAATTTGAATATCAAGTGAACATCCATTTCTTGACAAATTGCCCTTGCAGCTTCTTACTATGAATTTGACTTCATAATAATTACTATGAATATTATTTCATTATTTTGATTCTTTTCTCTTTAAGATGAAAACTTTGGTTTTTTTTTTATTACTAAGAATTGAAATCTAGAATGAGTGCCATAAACTACTATATAAAAGCACTTTTTTCATCCTCAAAATGGCCTTGTGAGTAAACGCTCTTTTCTTCTTTTATATAAATAAGAAAATGGAAGCCCAAAGTGACTACTGCTTATACGCTACAACGGAATTATCAATATTTAGAATTTATTTCATATTAAATTATTATTATAGAGAAATGTATATGGATAACTTTTAAGCAAAGGAGAGATGATGTCTAAACTCTTATCTAATCCAATTAAAATCTATCAGTTTATGATGTTTCATTTTACTTAATGCATTACCTTGCCCTAATAGCATGGTACTCATGATAGGTAGAAATGAAGATAGCTTTTACACCATTAATTCACTGTATGATGTAAGTAGTTCACTCAACATCTGATCCTATCCATAATACAAAAGGATTAACTTGAACCAGTTAGTCTACAAGATCCCATTTAGTATAAAACACCTATGATTTTCTATGAATCTACCTATAATCCTTTTTATTTTGTAAAATGTTTTATTTATTTATTTATGGATGGTAGGTCTGGAAAGGAAATTAGAATAAATTGGGACAAATACTGAAAAGACACATACACCACTATAGAACAACAACAACAGCAACAAACTCTGATAAAATGCCAATTTTAAATAATTGACAGTGGAAACATTAGTCTCATTGTTTTGTGAGGCCCAAGAAAAAAATCATTATTTCTGTTCTGACATCCAAATAACCTGATTACCAGAGATACAATATTGAGTGGAGCTGGTCTTCTTAAAAGATCTAATATAAAGTTTTTCCTTTTAATGCTAGCTTATTAAATTACACCTTTGTCTTGGTGTCCAAAAATAAGACCAGGCTTTCTTCTGTTAATGCATTGGCCCTTATATTTAAACAGTGAGCTTCTACGTAGAACACCTAGCCCAGGCACCTGTGGTAAGCTGAAGATAAACTAGATTTCTATGGTAGAATCAGAAACCCATCTAAGCTTCAGATACTTTCTATTTTTGTGTCTTTTTTAATGTACCTTAGTATTTTGTAAAAGTGTTGAAAATTCCTTTTGTTTTAAACCATGCTAAGAACAACAAAGAGAAAAATTCTGTGTCCATGCTAGAATAAGAATCACCAAAAAAAAAAAAAAATGGCAGTGTATATCTGGGGATTAAGTGGACCAAGTAAGGGCAGAGAAAATACAATTCAAGGACAACAGATGTGGAGTAACTCAGTCCAACTGCTTCTCACCAACTAGTGATTATCCTTCTAGTGGTAAAACATTGAGGCTTTATGTGTGTCGCTTAATGAAGGAGGCAATTCCTTACAAGAAGGTATTTTTAATGAAGAATATTATATGTATTGCTTTATCTAACTAAATTATAATCCACAAATTCTATGCTATAGAAATAAATATGAGAGAATATATGTGTCATTTCCTAGAAACTAACAGAAATAGAAGCCTTTCTCACCAATGACTCTAAAACATACGTCCTGTCTGAGTTTGGGATGCTATATCAAAGGACCATAGACTAGGTGGCTTGCATGTAACAGAAATTTATTTCACACATTTCTGGAGGTAGAGGTCAGAAACAAGTTGCCAACACTTGTTGGCACTGTCGAAACTGCTGTCGAACCACTGTCAGAAACAGTGTTGAAATCTAATGAGAACCCTCTTCTGGTTTCAAATTGCCAACTTCTTGTATCTCACATGGTGGAAAGAGGGCAAGAAAACTTTCTGGTGTCCCATTTATAAAAGCATTAATCCCATTCAGTAGGGTTCAACTTTCAAAGGTAACCACTTCCCAAAGGCCCCACCTCCTAGTTATCAGCACACTGGGAGCTAGGAGTTCAAATGATGAATTTTGGGAGGGACACAAACATTCAGTCCACTGTATCCCTCCCTCCTGGTCAAAACTATGAAATGATAATGTAGCCTCATCTCTGAATATGCTTATTTTACACAATATTAAGAAACCCAGCTAAATGAACAGATTTACAATACTAGCCTTATATATGAAAGAATATATTGGGAAAAGAAGGAATGCTTTTAATATTTTTAAAAGAGTTTGATTGCTGCAGTCTAAAAATTACAACTTGATCTGAGACTAGGTTGCTACCATCTTCTCTGTCTTCATTCATGGTATTTTTAGAGGGATTGAATAAAGCTTTATCTGTTACCTTGAACTGTATGCTCTAGGATTCAATTTTATATGAAATGCATTAACATTAGCAAATTTAAAGAAAACCTAATTTCATAATTAGGAGGTGTACCATAGCCTTTCTTCATAAAGATACTAGGCCTAGTAAATACTTTCTATTTCATCTTAATTTATTTTCATCCTCACTAATTTTCATTTTGAAAACTTAATATATCCCTTAATAAGTATACAATAAAAATTAAACCAGTTGTCCTTAGAGCATAAACCTCACCTGGATAAGTATTTTAATATGAAAAATAAGCAGCAGCTAGGGTGGCATTTACTAAGGAAAATGAGTACAACATTTGTTGCTGGGCATGGGCTTCTTAGTCACTGAGGGAAAATGAGAGGGCATTCCTCTCATTTCCTGCTAGAAGCCTGAAATTATAAAATCAATGTTGGAACATAAACGTGAAATTACTTTTTCTTTTATGGATACACTTCTGCTGATTGATTTAAGTGGTTACTTGTCCATTTCGGCATGTTATCTCTCTATATATTGAAAGTCTCAAGACATAACTCTAGTTGTTGAAAGTCCATCTGCTCAAATGGCAAGAAATGTGAAGTTTTATTAAGAATAAATATTAGAAATTTCCAGTTTATGTAAACTGTTTTGTTATATTTCCCTTTCCCTAAAGCCTTTTCCAGTAGATATTATGACAGACCGATTATACGCTTATACTCCTAAGTACTCTGCTCATAATCACATGATACCTTTGTGAGCTTGGACAGATTGCTTAACATTGCTTAGTGTTAGTTTCCTCAACTATCAAATAGGAACAAGGCTAACAATTATATACATTTTATTTATTAGTTTAGAATAGCAAGATAGTGCAGATGTAATGGACCATTTTGTGGCTAAATTGGATATAGCTCTTCCATATCCTCCTTTCCTCCATATTTGTTTTTATTATCTTACAAGGGAACTTTGGTTACAAAATTGAGGAAGTAGAATTGTGAATGGGCTGAAAGTGCCTGGAGGCAATGAAGTTTCGGTGACCAAATAGAATGGAATGGGGCACCCGTTAAACTCCTTGAACTAAATGTGTGCTCTAGTGATTACAGGAGTGACAGACAAAATCTGATGTAATTTCTTGAAAGTTTATTTAAAATAATCTTGGGCAGTATAACTGTTCTAAATCTTCATTCCTATCTGTGAATTAGTGATGCTAGTGATACCATTCATGGAAGTGCT
The DNA here is from genome assembly GCF_008692635.1 of Crocuta crocuta. NCBI lineage: Eukaryota > Metazoa > Chordata > Mammalia > Carnivora > Hyaenidae > Crocuta > Crocuta crocuta. The sequence continues at coordinate 1,635,384 of NW_027551572.1, forward strand.
GGGTGCACTAAATGAAATTGTGTATAAAAAGTAAAAGTGCTAGAAGCTACTGGGGAGCTCAGTTGGTTAGGCATCCAACTCTTGATTTCAGCGCAGGTTATGATCTCACAGTTCATGAGATCAAGCCTGCTTTGGGCTCAGTGCTGACAGTGTGGAGCCTGCTTAGGATTCTCTCTCCCTCTCTCTCTGCCCCTCCCCGGCTAACCCCCCCCTCAAAAATAAGTAAATATTTTTTAAAAAGGTAAATTACTTGGTCAATGATTACTACTATTACTACTACTACTACTACAATACTACTACTACTATTGCTTTTATCATCTAGGAGATTCTCTGTACAAACTGAGCTGTCTCAGGACCCAGATAATAAGCATGGGAAAGAATTGTGTAAGAGGCTATTTTTGCCATGTTGCATCTCAAACCAAGGAGTCCTGCATTTTGGAAACATAAGTAGATTGCAGTCTTAGTGTGGACTGGAATTTTCATGATGGGAAATAATACTTTGAGATTTCACCAAGTGGGTTTGTGAGCAGAGGCATAAATAAATGGAGCCAGAACAGACTAGCATGGTAGCTTTTAGATGATGACCACCTTCAAGAACGACAAAATGCTGAGAGTTGGAATACCTAGATTACATAGGTAGAGGGCTATGCAGCACAGTGCAGCAAGCATTCAAAAACGATTGCTGTAATTATTACCATTGAGTCCATTTTCCACCTATTACAGGAGCCAGACAGCTAAAGAAAAAAATGAACTCCTAAACAGCTTTAGTCATCTACAATAGCAGTTTTCTTAGCATGTTGACAGTTTACAATCGCTTGGGTGTAAAATAATGATACAGTATTGTGGTTCCAGCTGGTTAATCAAAATAGAGACAACCATAAATCCTAGGGGATTTTCTGCTTGGTGAGAAGTAAAGAAAGATAAGCCAAAACATAGTAGAAATACAGGATACCTTTATTACTTTGCTCAGTACTTAATATCTCAACGTCTTGAAGGATGTATAGGATTTCAGTAGGCACACTCTAGAAGGAAGTAAAACCGTGAGCAAAATGAAAAATAATTTATGGGAAATGTGAGTAGTCCAATTTGTCTAAGGTCAGGGCTTCCCTTTGTGTATGTTTCAGTTATTTATTGCTGCATAACAGAACACCCCAACATTTAGTGGCTTAGAACAGTAATTTGTTATTTCTTGTGATTCTGGGGTTGACCAGTCAGATCTTCTGATCCAAATGGACTAGGGTCCTGGGGTCACTTACATGGCTATATTCAGCAGGGAATCCTGCTACAGTGTCTTAGTTCTCCTTGATGTGTCCTTGCTCTCAATACATGAAGTCTCATCTACCAGGCCTCTCCATGTGACCACTCTCCAATAGAATAATCTTTGTAGAATGGCTTTTAGGTTCCATGAGGGAAAATTTCAGGAGGATAACTCCCAATGTGAAAGTACATACACACCCCTGCTTGAATTGTGGTTGTTAATAATACTCCATTGACCAAAGCAAGTCATGTGAACAAGCCTCTGGAGCCAATGTGAGAGACACAGAACGGTGTGAATACTAGAAGGTCTGACTTGTGGGCATATTGAGAATGGGAGAAGTTGACAGTTCCAATAGAAAAGATTCAAAGATGGAACCAACTAGAGTCATCTCATCACCACAGAACTTTATGGTAGACAAAGTCCTACTTTACTAACAACCATAAATCCCAGAGAAAGATGGAAAAAAATATTTGGGGGGGAGGAAGTAACAATAAATGCATCACAAAAGGGAAAAATCATTGTACATTTAAAAATTGGTAGATATCACCAGAAGATTTAGCTCTAATTAGGTTTAGCTTGACTTGTAGAGAAAACTACTCGAAGGAGGCTTAGAAAATATTCCTGGAAAGGAAAGAATCACTTTAGAAAAACTAGAATGCAAGAGAAAACAATAAGATTTGCAGAATCAACTTTTGGAGAACAATTTCAGGAAAATATTTCCCTTCCCATAGCCACAAAAGCCAAATGTAATAACCAGTAGGCAGCAGTGGTAGTCTGGTAAAAACCAGCCTGCTCCTGGGTCCTGTTTTTGTGGCAGACTGTTATAGTGGAGATCCACCGTGAAATGCATCAACAGGTTACAGCACATCTTATATGTTTTGTCTCCAACACTGAATCTGGCCTAGCCTGTCTGACTTGCTTCTGTCACTAAGCCCTCACCAAGCGTGATACTCACAGAGATTTACAACAGCTTACCCAATGAGGTGTAACCGTATGAGAAGCATTGATTAGCATACTGCTGCCTTAAAAGGAGCTCTAGCTGTTGAAGTGCCAAATGATAAGAGCACAAAGGGGGTAGGTTCTGAAGAACTGGTGTACATCTTGGACATTTCTGTCTCAGCTGCGCTGCCAGCTGAAGGTGCCTATGTGGGCAGTCCCAGCTGATGTCACATGGAGTTGAGGCAATTGGATTCTACCAAATCCTTCCAAACTTGCAGAATTTTGAATAAACAGGTGCTCGTTTTATAAATAAGTTTTTGGATGACTTGTTATGCTGTAATAGGTATATGAAAACAAAAACAGATGACTAGAAGTGGGGAGAAAGATTAGAAACGCTATGTAATCCCATATGTATGGAACACTCATGAGGCAGAGTGTAAAGGAAAAAGAGGGAAAAGCAACATACATCTATCAGGGAAGAACACTAAAATCCCCACCACCCCTCCTTAGATTGGCAATTTGATAGGAGTAGTATCTTCATGCCTCTGTATTCTACAACTAAAACTACAAAAAGTATCTTCCCCCTAAGTTTTCTTCTGTAAGTATTATTCTTTTAGCCCTTATTTTTATCACTCATTTTGACGTATTTCTGACATATAAAGTAAGCATTGAGTTTCATTCTTTGCACATAAGTATCCAATTGACTAAGAACCATTTGTTGAAATTCCTTGGAATTTTCAAAACTCATTGATATATATATATATCATATATAGGTCATATATATGTCATATATATCATATATATATCATATATAGGTCATATATATGTCATATATCACATATATATCATATATATATGTGGGTCTATTATGGAATCTATTCTGTTTTCATTGATCTATATGTTTATCTTCATGCTAATTTAACACTATTTTAGTTCCTATGGAGTTACAGTAACTCTTGAAATCAGACAGTATAAATCCTTTTTCAAAATTTATTTTTTCTTCTTTTTCAAATTTTCCTTGGTTACCTAGATTCTTTTCAACTTCATATAAACTTTAGAAAACCCTGAAAGAATTTTGGCTGGGATTACATTAAACTTTTAGGTCACTTTATGAAGATTTTACATTTGAACTATGGTAAGCCCTCCAATCTAAGTTCATGCATTCTCTCCATTTACTGAGGTATTCTTTATCACAGCAATATTTTGTTTTTTTTAAGCACACAGTACTACATATTTATTATTAAACTTATCCCCAATTATTTCATGTTTTATCTAATTGAAATTGAATTCTTTTATGTCAAGTTCCAATTATTTGTTGCCATTATGTATAAATACTATTGACTTTTGTATATTGATCATGTATATTGTGACAATATTAAACTCATAACTTATCTTTAATGGCTTATTTGTACGTAAGATTTTCTGCATGGACAATCAGATTATCTGTGAATAAACAATTTTATTATTTTATCTAATATTTTATTTCCTTATTTTGCCTATTGCTCAAGTTTGAACCTCCAATAAAATGTTGAATGAAAATAGTGTGACCAGAAAACTTTTTTTTTTTAACGTTAGAGTAAAAGCATTTTGTCTTCTCAGTCTGATGTTAGTGGCAGATTTGATTTAGATACCATTTGCCCATGTTTGTTATGGATTGAATTGTGACCCCCCAAAAGATATGTCAAAGTTGTAAATCCCCCCCTGCCCCATATCTGTGGATGTGACATCATTTGGAAATAGGGTCTTTACAGATATAATCAAGTTAAGATGAGGTTATACTGGGTCAGCATGGGCCCTTAGCCCAATATGACTACTGTCCTTAGAAGAAAGGTCAAGACAGTTGCAGGCGGGGCTATTATGGGCAGAGGCAGAGATCAGAGTGATCATTCAACAAAGCAAAGGAATACCACAGATTGCCGGCAACTACCAAAGCTAACAAGAGACCACAAATAGTTTCCCTTAGAGGCTCCAGAGAAAGTAGCTCTACTAACAACTTGATTTTGGATTTCTGGCTTACCAAACTTTGAAACAATACATCTTTGTTGTTTTAATCCAAGTTTGTGCTAATTTGTTCTGGCAGCCCTAAGAAACTAATACATACAGCTTTTAAATAAATTTCTATTGAACATATTTAAATGACTTTTCTCCGTCTATTGAAAGGATATATATGTTTTAAATTTATAGTCTGTTAATATGATAATTTGAACTGACTTTTTAAAAGTTTTTATTTAAATTCTAGTTAGTTAGCATATAATGTAATGATGGTTTCAGGAATAGATTTTGGTGATTCATCACTTACAGATAATACCCAGTGCTCGTCATAAGTGCCCTCCTTAATGCCCATCACCCATTTAACTCATCCCCCATCCACCTCCCCTCCAGCAACCCTCAGTTTGTTCTCTATAGTTAAGAGTCTCTTATGGTTTGCCTCCCCCTCTCCCTTTTTCTTTTCCTCCTTCCCCTATCTATTTGAATATATTTTTAAATGTTAAACCAGTAGTATGCTGATAGTGTACATCTTTTTGAACTCTTCATTTAGTGAAATGAGCAGCAGTGTTAGAAGGAAATTGGCTATAGTGAGAATTAACACCAGGGAAATTGGCAAATGGTGCAAATTGTTTTTTCTTTTTCTCTCCCTCTAGAGCCTGTTGTTACACATATAACAACACACCCCTCTGTTAAATCAATTTAGCATCACTTTAATAAATCTGTTCGTTATGTTGTATTATTCTTTTCATATTTTTCTGAAACTGATCTCCTAAAAGTTTGTTAAGCAGTTTTATTTATTTGTTTTCCTGTTCATGAGGACTGTTGTAGTACAATCTTCCTGTTACGTTATTATCTGGTTTTGATAACAAGTAACATAGCCATCATAAAATAAGTTAGGGATTATTGCTTTTTCTGTTTCTAAAGAACATTGTGTAAACTTGATATTTCTGCTCCGTATTACCTGGGCCTCAAGATTTCTCTCTTGAAAAGTTTTTACTATGATGTCTATACCTTTAATAGATACAAGGTTATTCAGGTTGTCTTTTCCTCTTGAGTGAGCCTCGTAGTAGGTGACATTTTGTTATCGAATCATACATATCATCTAACCCATTGAGTTTGTGGGCCTAAGGTCATTTATAAAAATCTTGTGTTATGCTTTTAGTGCCTAAAAGAGTGAAATCTTACCAATTAATAATTGGTGCCTACTCTCTCTTTTTTATTCATCAATCTGGACAGAAGTTTATCAATTCTGTTGATCTTTTCAAAGAACCAGGTTTTGGATTTATTGATTTTTATCGATTTTCTAGTTTTCATTTTATTAATTTTTGCTTTTTGTTATTTTGTCATTTTGTATAAGTTTAATTTTACCTTCTGTTTTCTAGTTTCTAGGTAAAAGCTTCTAATATTGACTGAAACACTTCTTATTTTCTAATATGTGTTATTTATTCTGTTTCCCTCCAAGAACTTCCTTAGCAACATTCTTCAATTATTGTTATTTTCAGTCTTCAAAATATTTTTTAATTCTTCTTGTGAGGAGGCTGTATTTCATATAACTTCAATCTTTTTATATTTATTGAAACTTGGTTAATGATCCATTAATTAGACTATCTTAAAGAATGTTGTATATACACTTGAAAAGAATATGTATTCTTCTAATCTGGGGTAGAATGCACTACAAAGGTCAATTTGGTCAAGTCCGTTGATATTGTTATCCAGGTATTTATATGCTTATTGATCTTCTACTTGCCCTATCAATTTCAGAAAGATGTATGTTAGACTCCCCAATATAACTGTAGGCTGTGTGTATGTGTGTGATATAACTTATCTATTTCTTCTTTCACTTCTATCAGTTTTTGTTTAATGTATTTTGAAATTCCATTAATAGGCATATACTTTACTTATAAAATGTATCACTTTACTCCTAGTAATACTCCTTATTTTAAAATTGACTTGATATTAATATAGCCACTTCAGCTTTTTTAGAATTTGTATTTTCTAAATTTATATTTAGCCATTATTCCATTTAGCCATTATTCTACTTTAAATCTATGTATCTATTTTAAGTGGGCTTATTATAGATAATATATCTCTAAGTCTTGCTTTTTGAATTCATTCTGACATTTTGCCTTTTAAATACAGTATCTGGAAAATTTGCATTTAGTATAACTATTGATATAGTTATATTTTAGTATAACTATTGATATAGTTATATTTAAATATAACTATATAATTAAATATATGATCAACCTATTTCTTTCAATATTTTCTATTTGCTCTTTGTTTTTATCCCCTTGCCTTTTTTAATGATTCTACTTTAGTTTCACATTTGCTAACTTTAACTTATAGTGATTGGTCTAGCATTTATAATATATATCTCTAACTTATCACACTTTTCATTTAATAATTATACCACATTATATGTAGCATAAGGACCATATAGCAATATACTTCTGTTCCCTTCCTCTTGTCTTCTGTGTGATTGTTATGAATGTTACCTCTACATATAATCTAAACTCCAAACTACATTGTTATTTTTGCTTTGAACAGTAAATGATCTTTTAATTTAATTTTTTTTCCATTTTCATTGAATTTGATGTGCAACATTGTGTAAGTTTAAGGTCCACAGCTTGTTACTTTGATTTATATTTTGTAATATGATTTCTGATATTTGATATTTATCACGTTACATAATTATAGCATAATTATTATTGTCTATGTTATACTGTGCATTAGATCTCTGGCTTATTTACTATTCGATACATGTTTGTACCCTTAAATACCATCACTCTTACCACACTAATTAATTTGATTTTTAATTGTGGTATAATGCACATAATGTCAAATTTATACTCTTAGCCATTTTTTAAGTATACAGTTTAGTAGTATTAAGTACATTCACATTTATGCCACCAATCTCCAGAACATTTTTATCTTGCAAAACTAAAATAAAACTCTGTACCCAGTAAGCAACAAATCCTCCAACTCTTTCCCCAGTGCCAGCAACTACCATTCTGCTTTCTGTCTCTATGAATTTAACTACTCTAGGTACCTGGTATAAGTAGAATCGTATAGTATTTGTCTTTTTGTGACTGGCTTCTTTCAGTTAACATGATATTCTTAAGAGTTATCAGTGTTGTACCATGTGTCAGAACCTCCTTTCTGTTTAAGCGTGGAAAATATTTCATTGTATGCGTAAACCACATTTTGTTTATCCATTCGTCTGTTGATAGTCAGTTGGGTTGCCTCTACCTTTTGACTATGCTGAATAACACTGTTATGAACCTAGGTGTACAAATATCTGTTAGGGACCCTTAATTTCTGGGCAGCATATGCCCAGGTTTGGGGGTTGCTGGATTTTATGGTAATTATATTTATAAAATTTTTAAGGAATAACTAAATTGTTTTCCATAGCAGCTGCACCAGTTTATATCCCCATCAGTAGTGCACGAGTGTTCCAGTTTTCCAACACTTATAAGTTTGTTTTGTTTTGTTTTGTTTTGTTTTGTTTTGTTTTGTTTTTGTAATAACCAGTCTACGGGCACCTGGGTGGCTCAGTCAGTTAAGCATCTGACTTCAGGGGCGCCTAGGTGGCTTAGTTGGTTAAGCGTCCGACTTTCGCTTAGCTCATGATCTCGCGGTTCGTGGGTTCGGGCCCCCGTCGTGCTCTGTGCTGACAGCCAGCTCAGAGCCTGGCGCCTGTTTCAGTCTGTGACTCCCTCTCTCTCTGACCCTCCCCTGCTCACGCTGTCTCTCTCTCTCTCTCCTAGAAATAAATAAAACATTAAAAAAAATTCAAAAACAAAAAAGCATCTGACTTCAGCTCAGGCCATGATCATACAGTTCGTGAGTTTGAGCCTTGCTTTAGGCTCTGTGCTGACAGCTCAGAGCCTGGAACTTGCTTCAGATTCTGTATCTTCCTCTCTCTCTGCTCCTCCCCCCACTCTTGCTCTGTCTCTCTCTCAAAAATAAATAAACATTAAAAAATTTATAATAGCCAGTTTAATGTATATTAGTTGATATGTCATTGTGGTTTTGATTTAGATTTTCCTAATGATTAGTGATGGTGAACATCTTTTCATGTGCTTATTGACCATTTTTGTATTCCCTTTGAGAAAGTATTTTGCCCATTTTTAAAAAATTTTTTTAATGTTTTATTTATTTCTAGGAGAGAGAGAGAGAGAGAGACAGCGTGAGCAGGGGAGGGTCGAGAGAGAGAGAGTCACAGACTCTGAAACAGGCTCCAGGTTCCGAGCAGGCAGTCAGCACAGAGCCCGACCTGGGGCTCAAACCCACGAACCACGGGATCATGACCCAAGCGAAAGTTGGACCCTTAACCGACTAAGCTACCCAGGCGCCCCTCTTTTGCCCATTTTTAATTGGGTTATTTATTTTTTGTTTTTGAGTTTTAGGATTTCCATATATATACTGGATATTAATCCCTTATCAGATATATGATTTCCAAATGTTTTCTTCCATTCTGTGTGTTACCTTTTCACTCTGTTGACTGTGTCCTTTTATTCACAGAAGTTTTTATTCTGATGTAGCTTAATTTCTGATGATGTTCAATTTACCTTTTGCTGTGCTTTGGTGTCTGATTTCTGATATCCTAGAAATCAGTACCAAATCCAATGTCAAGTACATTAACTTTAAAAAGAATTTTGAGGCACCTGGGTGACTCCATCAGTTAAGCATCCGACCCTTGATTTCAGCTCAGGTCATAATCTGCTGGTAGTGCGACTGAGTCCTGTGTCTGGCTCTGTGCTGGGTATGGAGCCTCCTTAGGATTAAAATTAAATTAAATTGAATTAAAATTAAACTAAATAAGTTAATTACATTAAAGGGAAAATGTTCATACACACCTACATTTTACTGTTTCTGACTCATTTTATTTATATGTGTATATTCAAATTTCTCTGTATTTCTTTTTCTGTCTGAAGAATTTTCTGTAACAATATTTGTCATGCATGTCTCCAGGAATACATTTTTCCACTTTTTGTTTGGCTTGACAGTCTTTTTCTCCATTTCTGAAAGAATTTTTTACTGAAAAATTCAGAGCCAACAGTTTGTGTATGTGTGTGTGTGTGTGTGTGTGTGTTTGCTTCCCTTCAAGCTGTTTAATGATGTTCTTCCATTTTCCTTTTATGTGCATAGTTTCTGATGAGAAATCTGTGATAATTCTTATCTTTGATCTCTCTACAGTATGTGGTTTTTTACCTCTAGATTTTTTTCCTTAATTACTCTAAGTTTAAAGCAATTTGATTAAGATATACTCTGGGATAGTTTTATTGCAGTTATTCTGCTAGGAGTCACTGAGCTTCTTGAATTGAATCTATGACATAACAATTTTCACACATTTGGACATTTCTCTGTTATTATTTCTTCAAATATATGTCTTGCCTCCCCTCTCTATGTTCTTTCCTGTGACTTCAGTTAACATGGGTCTTTGATCACTTGATAATATCTCCCAGTTCCCTGTTGGCCTGTTTATTTAATTTTGGTCTTTTTTTTCTACCTGCTTTATTTTCAACATTTTAAATTACTATGTCTTCAAGTCTTTTATTCTGCTGTGTATAACTTGCTGCTAATCCCAACCAGTGTATTGTTTTTATTTTAAAGAGAGACAGAGCATGCAAGCTGGGGAGAGGAGCAGAGGACAAGAGAGAGAAAGAATCCCAAGCAGGCTCCATGTTCAGCTTGATTTCTGAGCTGAAATCAAGAATCAGATGCTCAGCTGACTGAGCTACCCAGACTCCTGTAGCCAGTGTATTTTTAATTTCATATGTTGTATTTTTATACCTATTTTTATACCTATTTACTTTAACACGTTGTATTTTTATACCTCTTTCCAGTTTTTCTTCCACTTTATGTGCTCTGAAGCAGGGAGTTTGTTGTAAAGACCACCAAACACCAAATAGAACTGAGGCAAGATTTTATTTTCGGCCAGAGCAAACCTGATCTCCTGATCTCATGGAGAAATGCAGAGAATGGCCCCGAACACAGGTGGCAGTGAGCTTATATGGATCTCAGTAAGGCAAAATATGTCAGTATTTAGTTAACCAATTACATTTTACAGCACACCATGGTAACTAATTGCGTGACACTCAGGTGTTAGTTTTGGCAGAGACCTATCAATTTTAAGTTGTCTTGAAATGACCAACCATAATTAGACATTTGAGAATACACGGGGTAGTGACTACGTGACAGACCACCAGGGTAGAATGGTAACGTGGTGTTCTGTAACCTTGCATACAGGGTGTGGGTGTGGTCAGCCAGAAGGGAAATACAAGCTTGCTAAGCAGATTTACAGAAGCAGAAATAGTATGTTAGTATTTAACCTTGCTTGACATTAACCTACAACATGCTCATGCTTTTCTTCTACCTTCTTAAAAATATAGATATATTTATAATAAATATTTTGAAGCTATGAAGATATTTATAATTGCTGTTTTAATGTCTGGAACTTGTTTTTCCTATTCTTTTCCACGGGTTCTTTCTCAAGGCCTTATGTACTTTATAGTTTTCTTTGTTCATGTACATATCATAACTCAGCCAAAGATTGAGATACCCTTTGTGCCCATCTCTGGAACTCTCTTTTTATGTGTGTCCACAGCTCCGCTCTTTTCCTAAGTTTTGAAAAAGTCTCAGCTATTCTTTCTTGAAGTTTGCTTCTGCTCATTCTCTTTACTTGATGTGCCACTCAAACTCAAGTTACTTTAATTGTATTAATTCTGCTCTACATGCCTTAAATACCTTTCTACATCCCCCCCTTTTTTCTCTTTATGATTCAATAAGCATATTTTCTAATATCCTGTATTACAGGTCACTAATCCTGCCTTAATGTTATTTTCCAAAATTTTTCTGGATAGAGATTTTCACCTATAGAATTTCCATTAGATTTCTTCTCTGATGAAAATCTCCAACTCACCTTTTTTTATCTCACCTTTTTCTCTAACTTCTTAACTGTATTAATCATAGTGATTTTAAAATCTTCCTCAGCTAACACCAGTATCTGAATCACCTTTATATTTATTCCAAGTGTTTGTTTTCTCATTTGGTTTTCAGTCATCTGGTCCTTTCTTTATGAGAATAATTTTATTTCATTGAGTGACAAACAGTGTGTAAAAATAATTATAGAAGCTCTAGAGAAAGTGATAGCAATTATTTTAGGTCCTGAAGGCTACATACAGTCTCTGTCTCATATTGTTTTCTTTGTTTCCCTCTATTTTTGGTAACAACCTTTTACAAAAGAAAAACACTTTAGTTAATGGGCTGTATAAAAACTGCCCACAACAGAATTGTCTCAGTGGCCATAGTTTGCCAACCCTGTGCTGATTGGCACTAGTTCAATACTCTGAAATCTTAAAAGGCTGGACTCAGAGATGGGAACTAACTATGAACTAGAAAATAGGATGCCAGTGGTACAAATAGAAACATCATTCTAAGAACAGAGTTAAACGGGAGGCAGTAAATGAGGAGGCAATTAAGTAACAGATTGCTATCAAGATTAGATATTTTTTCAAGAGGACAGTTTATATCAAGGTCAAAGGTAAAGAAAGGTAGGGTTGAACAAGATAGGAATCGGGTTTTTTTAATTACTATTTCTTAGAAAATCATATCTGAAAATATTCTGTAGAATATGTATTGGGGCAGCAAATAATATTTTGTAAACAAATTTTTAAACTGCACACTAGTAAACAATGTGTTTGAAATTTACTTGCGAATACCTCAGTGACCTCAGAATCCTACTGAGAAAACAGTACCTCCTTTATCAGGCTTTGACACAAAGTCGGCCAAATAATAATGTGCATTTTTTGAAATGACTAAGTATATACATGCATAGAAGACTATTAAAAGTCATTATAGGGGCGCCTGGGTGGCTCATTCGGTTAAGAGTATGACTTCAGCTCAGGTCATGATCTCACAGTTTGTGAGTTCAAGCCCTGTGTTGGGCTCTGTGCTGACACCTCAGAGCTTGGAGCCTGCTTCAGATTCTGTGTCACCCTCTTGCTCTCTCTGCCCCTCCCCGGCTCACGCTCTGTTTCTCTTTCTCAAAAATGAATAAACTTAAAAAAATTTTTAAGTCATTATAGACTAGTAAGTAAATAATAATGTTCAAAACTCCATAACTGCACATTCATGTAATGCATAATTGTCACCCTCAGTAGATTAAATAACGTAACTTCTCAACCATGATCTTCTACCAATATACATAATGCCTTAAGTAGGTATTTTAAAAATTTCATCTTGAACATATGTAGGGGAAAATGTCTTTATCTTATGTAGAAGTTGAGATTAATATTTAACAAGTGTGTGTAAACCATTTTGGCATTGAATACTAGTGTTGTAAAATATTATTTCATTGCCTTTCTCTAAAGAGTCTTATCTTCCATTATAGAGCTTCTCTTCTAGTTGGCACATAGAATGGTGGTTGATCACCTTAATAGATGCAGGGACTGTGCTGAATTCAAGCTGGTTGAAAGTCGGATAATGTTCTACCTGTGCTGTAACCATGGCCCTTCAACATTTTCAGTTAAGAACATGGTGGAATCTGCAAACCCCTCCCTCTACTGTGTCCTATACTCTAACTACCATCTTGTCAGAATTCTAGAATTTCCACTCTGCTTTCCAGAGGCTTTCTGCTCAAATTTTTAATCACCTACCATATTTGGAAATATGGTCTCAGTATTTGGAAAATATCGCGAGGGCAAAAATGTCCCTAAGCTTGAAGCCTCTCACATATCTGTTGCCCACCCCCAACCCTCCATCCCACATTGCCCTTCCCCAAAGATTCTCACCAAGCTTCAATCTGGATTTTCAGTTTCTTGCCCATTCCCAGAATTGGCATATACCCCGGGCATGGAATTCTCTAGGCTGGCTCCCTCTTTCTCATCTTAGTCCCTCTATTTTATATTGCTTCTGTAATTCTCCCCTTCCTTCGAACAGATGGTCACTATATTTTATTTGGCTTTCCTAGCTTTTCTAGGAAGGAATGCTGTCTTGCTATTGAGCTACTCTGTGTTGTTGGGAGCAAAGAAATTCCAGATGGTTTAATATTTCAGCAAAAATAATCAGCTTAGCCTTCCACAGCCTGTCTTCAACCTCTATTCCAATGATATTTCTACATATAGATTACATGACTGTATGTATGTAATAATTCAGTCCTAACTTGCTGAAATGCTCCATCTATTCTCTCCATATTCTTGACTGGAATTCCTTAACCAAACCTCTCTGGATCTTTGCCTGTAGAAGTCAGAGGTACTTAACTCTTCTCTATAGTTATATGTTTCTTGAAGTTAGAGACTGATTCTTGCTTATATTTAGATTCCCCTGATATCCCATAGCTCAGAGCTTTACACATAGAAGGAACCCAATAAATATTTGATGATCTTAGTTGAGTAGCCTTTATTTAGTGCTTTGACACCCTGTAGCCTTTCTTTCTATGACCTCCTAATCTAGGAAAGTTCAGTTTCAGATAAGTCTTTTATTAGCTAGGTTTTTTTTCCTGGTGAAAGCATCAAATTTTTAGCTCACTGACCTTTAGGTTAGCCACATAGAACCACATAAACAGAAAATCTGATATCTAAATGAATTTTAGTAACTGAACAGGCTAGTGAAATTGAAATCTTTATCTTTGACATATTCTGAATTTAATGACTGAATATAGTTTGGAGTTTGAATTCAGATACGTTGTTCTTTAAAATGTTCATAAGACCCCAGATGGCTATTTCTTATCACTCAATAAAAATAGCCTTTCTTATCATCATTTTTTATCTGTTCCTTCCTTTTATGAGTTTTTATTGTAGGGGCAGACAATATGTCTGCTGGTGGAAGGTCTGCCATTAAGACTTTTAAAGACTTAAGCTGGAGCAAGCTAGGTTCACAGAAAGTTATTTTATCCATACCATGATTTTGGCATTTTTCCTTAAAGAACAAATTCATCTTGATGCGCTTTTATTAAATTGATTCAGAAGGGGGAAAATAAAGAAACAACAATATGCAATAGCAATAACTGTTGCTTCTTTGTAATTTACTATATTGGCATCACTGAACTGAACATTTGTCCAGATTATATATCATTTAAAATTCACAGCAACATTATGAGGTGAGTACCTCTATCACCCTCATTTTCTAACTGAGGCTTGGAAAAATTCACTAGTTTGTCCAAGATCAAATATCTAGCAAGTTCCAGATTGAGGGTTTTACCAAATTTTGTCTGAATTCCAAAACCTTTGCTCTTAACACGTGGGTTATTAGCTCTCTACCATGACATAGAAAGTTACCAATAATGATTTATTAGGGAAAGAGTAAAATTATAGTAGTACGAACAAATGTGATTTAAAGTGCTAGATTGGGTTAACAGAATATAAATTTTGACTATTAAACTAAGTAACATTTTGTCTAGAAAGGCTTCTAAGTTAATAAAATAGAAACATTTTCCTGAAACTATCCACACCAAAAGGTGTCCATAGGAAATAAGATAAGCCACAAATGTAAGAATTGCAAGAGAAGCCTAAGGTGTATATACTGCTGTAGTTCCAACATATCTGAGCAAGGATTTTTGAGAAACTAGAGAGGATTGTTGTCAGAAGGCTATTTTATTTAGGATTAAAATAACCTATAGGAACAAACTTAAAAGAGAAGCTTGGTCTCATGTTAAAGCCATAATTTTTTGAAGGGAAAGGGGATTCTAAATATAGGATGAGGTCTGTCACCCAGATTTCTCTTCTGGCTCATTTTCTCACCTATTCTTATCTGCAAGGGGGAAAAAAGCTGCTAAATTGTATAAGGCAGCACAACAAAAACATGAGAAATAAGAACAAGGAGAGAGTGTTATTAACTATACTTCTGCTGAAGGCCAGCAGGCCTCATGTAAGGGGAGCTCCTGGGAATGCAGCACATTGCTGAGGTCAGTATCTGGTAAGTGTGGCATATTTTCCATGAGAAGACATAGCATCAGCTATTCTCAGTGGGCATAGGTACACAGGTGAATTGAGAGGCCAGACAGGTAATACATCTGGTCACCATCAACATCACATTTGATGAGAGACTTTGCTCACAAATATATGTGAGATATTATACTCAGAAATAACTAATAGGAACTTAGCAGTGAACTATTATATACCACACATATAAAACAGTTGTTTAAAATAATGGTTAATATAGTAACACAATGGGGTAAATATTTTTAAATATACATGATATGCATATATATGGATATATGTATATATATAGGTGTATATATGGGTATATATATATGTACAGGTATATGCATATAGATCTGTGTGTATGTGTGGTATGTTTCTGTGTATGTATAAGTACATGTATATATGTATACATACACACATATGTATACATACATATTCCTATTTATACAAACTAATATTTTGTTTAAATATTAAACAAAATTAAAACTAATAATTGTTTAAATCTGTGTTATCTTATAGGAAAATGTACATAGAAAACAATGACTTCATATATTTTGCATAAACATATGATTAGGTCAGATCCCTCTGCTGTAAGATCATCTCATACTGATTCCCTTTGTCATAGCACCGACCATACTTCTTTAATATGACAATACCTATGTCCTATTATTCAGCATATATAAACTAATTATATATTATTCTATATCCTCAACCCAAATAGAGCACCAAGCATTCAATAAATACTTCATTTGAACTATATGTTCTCCCAAATTAAAAGCTTCCTTCAAAGGGAGTATTTATCGGACTTATACACAAACCTGGTTTATTATTGGGTCACTTTTACCATCAATATTTACATTGTCAGGGTGCCTGGGTGGCTCAGTCAGCTGAACATCTGACTTTGGCCTAGGTCATGATCTCACCATTCTGAGTTGGAGCCCCACGTCAGGCTCTGTGCTGACAGCTCACAGCCTGGAGCCTGCTTTGGATTCTGTGTCTCCATCTCTCTCTGCCCTTCCCCTGTTCACACTTCATGTGTCTCTTTCTCATAATTAAAGAAACATTAAAAATATATAAACCACCATCATCAACATCGTGGTTTATATAGAAACTTTATACTTAAGTTAATTTTTTCCATCCTACAAAGCAGATAGGAAACATTTGAGGATTCAAAAGTCTTCCCTAGCCTTGTAAGTCAGACCATAATGTAGTCTACATACTCTGCATAACATGTATTTCCAATATTTATAGCATAATTTTAAATATGGATTTTTAAACATTGTGCATTTTCCAGTCTTACTCTATTGCTTAACAAAAAAATAAGATTTTTAAAATTTCGAAAACCATGATTCATTCAATAAGCCATATAATGATTTCAAAGAGGAATTGAAGATCATTACAATTCATTTGTTTATTATTATTTTAATGTTTATTTTGGAGAGAGAGAGAGAGAGAGAGAGAGAATATGAGTGGAAGAGGGGCAGAGAGAGAAAGAGACACAGAATCCAAAGCAGGCTCCAGGCTCTGTGCTGGCAGCACAGAGCCAGACACAGAAAGCTAACCTAACGATGGTGAGATCGTGACATGAGCCAAAGTCAGACGCTTAACTGACTGAGCCACCCAAGCACCCCACAGCAATTCATTTAAACACATGTCAAATGACCATTAATTGAATCTCCTAGCTTTAAACTAGGATTCTCTGAATCATCTTCAGCTATCTGTGAAAGTTCATCTTTAGGATTTTCCTATCCAACATTTACTCTAACAAGTACTCAGTAAAACAACATTTAAATTCTTTATAGAAGATATCCATTTTTTAATGTGAATCAATTCCTTTATAATATAAATAACTACTTATTTTGACCTTCATTGAATATTGAAAAACATTATTAAGCAAATAAATTTTTATCAAAATAGGATCCATATTCCTGGTGTTTTGTTTTGTTTTTTAGAGAATCTTATAGTAGCTTACTGGTATGTCCAATAATGTACTGCGTCCTTTCCACCAATTTTACAAGATCTCCCACTTAACTTATTTCAGTCTTTAAAGTATTCAGCTTTCAAGGCCTGGCAACCAGATATCAGTGTCATCACATTCATTATTTAGTGCCTTATTAAGATTCAATTTTTCTTTTGTAGCAAATGTCTACCTGTCTAAACCCACTGGTGAAATTAGAGGCTTCAGTGAGGAACAAATAGATAAATTAAGTTTAAAACTGAGCTTCTTAGAATGCATCAGTCAAAAGCTCTCTGTTCTTATAAGTATGGAACGCTTTCATGTATATGTGGCTCTCACTATTGGGGCTGGTTTTCCATTTATTTCTAAAAAGTGCTCTTTGTGTTAAGCAGGAAAAACATACAAACTTAAATAGTAAACATCTTAGATTTAGAACTTCATCTTTGAATGTCAAAGAGTGTTTAAGTTTTTAATAGTATAGTTCAGCTTAGCATTTAAACAAATTTTTTCTTTAAACGTCATTGGCCTATTCATTCTCTCTGAAAGCCAGCATTCTTTAGGAGAAAATAAACTGGACAAGACATCAGAAATCCTAGTTTCTAGTCCTACATTTTTCCTATTTAATTAGAAGACTGATATCAGATATTTAATTTTAAGAAGCTCCAAATCATCAACTATAAAATGGGGATTGGATGACTTATCTTCAGGTTTGCTCCCAGCTTTAATATCTATGATGTGTGTGTGTGTGTGTGTTTACTCAATATAAATCCTATTAACCAATTTTGTATCCAGAGCACCTAGAACACTATCTGGCCCCTGGTGGTACTATATCTTTTTTTTTTTTTTTTCTAAAAGAAGGAAGGAGCAAAAAACAAAACACAAGTGGGAAGGAAGGGAAGGAGGAAGGAATGTTTTAAAACGTGACATAAAAGGGTGGCTCAGTCAGTTGAGCATCAGACTTCAGCTCAGGTCATGATCTCATAGTTTACGAGTTTGAGTCCCACATCAATCTCACTGCTGTCGGTGCAGAGTCCTCTTTAGATCTGCTGTCCCCCTGCCCCGCCCCTCCCCAACTCATGTTCTCTCCCTCTCAAAAAATAAAATAAACATTTAAAATGTGGCATAAAAAATGACTATTGCCTATTTAGTAGACTTTTCAACCTGGGCTAACAATGTCAAGGAAAGATTTAAAGAGTTATTTGTTTTTTACAATCTAGCTCTTTCCCCCATATCTGGAATGACAATTTACTCACACAGAGACAGTTCCACAGCTGTTCCTTCTAGGGATTGTCATCATTTCTTAACAAGAGATAATTTTATCAAATTTTTAAAAGTTTGCTTCTTAGTGTCTCTGGGTTTTATTTATCTCAGTCCATTTTTTAAAACATCATTTACATCCAGAACCAATATTTTAGAAGAGATTTAAGAATACTCTGTCTCATTTAGTTAAGACTTGTCTTTCAACAAGTTCTAATGAGTATTCACTTCATCAATACTACACAACAGACAGTTCTTTATTGGAGCTGTCTTTAAAGGGAGAACGGGTTCCTGGAGTATAACCTTCATAACATGTGGAGGATGGTATGATGAGAATGAGTGACAGATGTGTACTAATTACGATAGGAAATGGTGGCTCATTTCTCTAGCTTCTGTTTTTCTGAAATGTAAATGATCTTAAATTATTAGGTGTTCGAGTGATAGGTGAAAGTTAGGGTAACATTTCCAAAGAAATTTAGAAGCAATTTATATGGCATCCAGGCAATTTCTGCCTTAGAGTACACTCAATCTTTTATTTTAATGCTGACACTTCAAGCTGAAAGTCTTTCAGTTACTGTTGAAGTTAAAATAACACAACAGAGGGAGGTGAGTAAACTGTTATAAAATACATGATGGATGTTCAGAAAACATTGTCTATTATATGCAAGAGAAAACCCATAGAAGAGGAAAAAATGAACTTGCAAAATGAATCAAGAAATAAAAGACAGTTAATATACAGAAAAATGAATGCAGACTGCAGAAGGAAGAGATTTTGTTAAAGAAAAACAAGGACAGTATCTTCTTTCTTAATTACAGTTTGTAAGCTTTAGAAATAGTCTCTCTTTGCTTTTTAGCAGTAATTTGTCAGGCTTCAGTCTAGGTGAATTGATTACTTCTTCCAGTGTGAAAATTATTTTTGAGACAGAGGAGGATTCACTGTGTTCATAAGCATTGAATGTACAAGTATAATCATTTTGTAGAAGAGATACTAAGAAAATATATATTTTTTTCATTTTAAGGTAACAGCTACTCTATTTGTTTTTGCTTTGTTTTTCTGCATTACTTTGGGGAGGGAAGCAATTTTTAATGAAGGAGAACCTTTTCGACAGTGAATGGAGTAGTTAGGTGAGCTTTGTCAGATTACATTTAAAAATGTACTGTTACAGTCATTTTAATGGAAGGGTATGCTTCTCTGATATTACACTAATAGTCATGCTTTCTAGGTGTCTATAATGACTCATTTATTCAAACAATAATTATTGAGTGCTATTATGTGGCAAGTGCTGGTTTAGACACTGAAGATGAAAGAGTTAAAAGAAAAAAAAATTTTCTCCATTTCACAGATGATTTTCAGATGAGAGAACATAAAATAAATACATACGTACAATCTGCCCTAAGTGCTCGAGAAAAAGAATTACAATTTATAAGGGCAGAGCAACTGCAGAGATAAGGGGAAGATGATTTTAAATAGTGCATCCAAGTCACTGAAATACATCTGAGTAAACATCCAAAAGCCATGAAGAAGTAAGCTATATGGAAGCCTGGGGAAATAGTGGTTCAGCCACACAGAACAACACGTAGTAAGGCCCCAAAGCAAGGGCATGTCAACACTGTCAGAGAAAAGAACTTTAGGCTGCTTTTAAGGGTCTGGCTGTTACCCAGAGTGAGACTGGGAAGCTGTGGAAGGTTTTAAGCAAAGAAGTAACATTATATGTTCTAAGTTTTTGCAAGTTATTTTGGTTGTCCTGTTGAAAATAGAACAGTAAAAACAGTGACCAGTAATGAGGTATTGCAATAATCCAGGCAAGATATACTAGTGACTCGGACCCAAGTAGTAGCATTAAAAAAAAGTCAGAAAGTGATTTGATTTTGACCATGATATGGTTTGCTACAATGGTGACTGGTTATTTAGACTAACTCTGAAATAAAGCTACAGGAAGACATAGGGCACCTGGGTAGCTCAGTCAGTTAAGCATGCGACTTCGGCTCAGGTCATGATCTCACAGTTCCTGAGTTCAAGCCCCACGTCAGGCCCTGTGCTGACAGCTCGGAGCCTGGAGCCTGCTTCAGATTCTGTGTCTCCTTCCCTCTACCCCTCCCCTGCTCCCGTGTGCGTGTGTGTGCTCGAGCTCTCTCTCTCTCTCTCTCTCTCTCTCTCTGGCGCTCTCTCTCTCTCTCTCTCGTCTCCTCTCTCTCTCTCAAGAATAAGTAAATATTAAAAGAAAAGATACAGGAAAACAAAAGTAAGAATTTTTCCATGAGCACTTAAAGGAACTGACTACTGACTGGATAGCAAGAAATTTCAGAATAAATCCTCAAACCAAACAGAATTCTAGAGATAAAACAGGACACTTGCACTGGCCCAGAATATTTGCTGATGCTACTATAGTAGCTGCTTTGTTGATGGACTTTCAAGGAGATGTAGCAGAAATTAATGCCAGGGGTGCCAAAGGGCAAGGATCCAAGGATAACATGTGCAAAAAGATAGGATGATGAAGGGAAGAGCCTTGTTATGGTCAGGAATACCCAGAAGTCAAGTCAGTCCCGCTTATCATCTGGGGGATTAAGCAGGCAGAGAGTGAGAAGGAAGAGAGAGGGAAACATCCCAGTCTCATTTGAGGGGTTTGAAAACAAATATATGTTTTTGACTAAATGAATTAACTCACGAATTGGTTTACTGTGTGAATATTAGTTTGTGCTTTAGTATTTTGGGATAAGAGCATTTCTCTCTGTAAAGTAGGATTCCACTTGTGATGAGCACTGGGTGTTATATGTAAGTGATGAATCACTAAATTCTATTCCTGAAACCAATACTACACTTTCTGTTTACTAACTTGAATTTAAATAAAATCTGAGAAGAAAAAAATGGGAGCCCAAAGAAACCTTTCTCTAAATGAAAGAACCATTTCTGGACAGGAATGATTACAGGTGTTTTTTTTTTTTTAACTTTACCCAAATTTATACAAAAGTTTACTAAATGTGATGTTTAAGATTGCACTAAGGAAATATTTAATAATTTCCAAAATATGAGACATGAGAACCATGAAGATTTTGGAACAATATGTAATAACTTTCTGATCTGGGTATATAATATTCAATTTAAGTATTATTTTTTAATGAAATGGTTTGACCAAGAAATAATGGAAGAATTGTTCTAAGTCTACTTTTATTTTTTAGTTTGTTTTAATGTTTATTTACTTTTGAGAGAGAGAGGAGAGAAGAAAGAGAGAGCATGCACGCGCACGCACCCGGGAGCCGGGGAGTGTCAGAGGGGAGTAGACACAGCATCTGAAGCAGGCTCCAGGCTCTGAGCTGTCAGCACAGAGCCCAACACGGGGCTCAAACTCACAAACCACGATACCTTAGCCGAAGTCTGACACTTAACTGACTGAGCCACCTAGATGCCTCTTAACTCTACTTTTAAAATGTTTACATATATTTATATTTCTAAATGAAATAACTACATATAACTTAGATCATTTAATACTGTTACAGCTTCCAAAAGAACCAAAGATGCTTCATTCCTTTCCATTAGAAAGAATGAAAATATATATTGCCTGGTTGCTTTCAATAAGAAATTGTCTTCTATTATGAAAATAATTCAATGAGTTGAAGGTGTAGCTGGGTTTGGTTATATGATTTCCTTTTAATTTCTTAAAGATACTCGAGGAACATCAAGTTTGGTTATTTCTGTGAGAAATAAGTTTAGGAGTAGTGGAATCATGCAGTTATATCAATTTAACCATGTATTTTAATCAGTTAAATACAACCACATAAAAGTTTATAAGTGCATAAATCATGTGAAAATATTTCACTGAGCGCTATTACATTTCTGGCAATAAGAGCCTTAAAACTTTTTTCCTTTGAAAATAATAGGAAATTTAGATGGGCAAAATCTGGGATATATAGAACTATCAAAAGAATTATGAAATTAGACAAAAATTGTAGAAAATTTGATCCAGGCCTTGTTTTACAACATTTTACATATTCTTCCTCCTGCCTCAACCCCAAGAGAGGAAATCTGTCACAAATTCCTACTCTTCGTTTCTTACCAATTCTTAGGCATCCTTCAGGTGTTTGCTCAAACCTCATGTTCACCCATTCACTGAATCTCTGACCAGTTTACATTTTCATGTTTCAACGCCGCCAACCCTATAGTAGTGAAAGGCACTTCATCTCTCTCCTGCATTGTGGTTTGCCTTTCTACTGCATACCAGTTCAGATCCATTTTCTACATGATGGCCAGAAAGATCTTGGAGTTTTGTTTTTTTTTTAAGTTTTTAATTCCATTTAGTTAACAAATAGTATAATATTGCATTCTTGTTTACAATATAGTGATACAACACCTCCATAAAACATCCGTTGCTCATCACAAGTGCACTCCTTAATCCCTATCACCTGTGTGACCGGCCTCCCTGCCCACCACCTCTCTGCTATCCATCAGTAATACTCTGTAGTTAAGACTCTGTTTCTTGGTTTGACTCTCTGTTTCTTTTATTTTCCATTTGCTCATTTATTTCTTAAATTCCACATATCAGTGAAATCATACGACAGTTGTCTTTCTCTGACTGGACTTATTTCACATAGAATAATACTCTCCAGCTCCATGAATGGCTTTGCAAATGGTAAGATTTCATTCTTTTTATGGCTAGGTAATATTCCATTGTATATATACCAAATCATTTTTTTCCCTCACATGTAGCATTAGGGTTTGGTTTAGAGCCAGGATAAAGGTTTAGGGTTAATGTTAGGGCTAGGGTAAGGAGATGTGCCTATTATCCTCCAGTTAGAGACTTCTCCAGAAGGATAAGTTTAGGGTTCATGTTATGGTTTGGTTTAAGGTTAGGTTTAGAGGTTACTTGTTAGGAGTTAGGGTAATTATTTGGATTAGGATTAGGTATTCACTTAGAATAATACTCTCTACCTATATCCATGCCATTGGAAATTACAAAATTTCATTCTTTTTTCTGGCTGAGTAATATTCCTCTGTGTGTGTGTGTGTAATACCAAATGTGGGTATTTTTCTTTGTTTTTCCTCAGGTCTTAAATTAAGGTTCATTTTAGGGCTTGAATAAAAATTAGATTTAGCGTTACGGTAAGGCCATGGTGAGGGTGTTTGCCTATGATCTTTCAATTCAGAATCCTCTCTAGAGGGGTAAGTTTCATGTTGGGGTAATGCTTGGTGTTAGAGTTAGGGGACTGGAGTTAGTTTTTAGGGGTTAAGGTTAGGTTTGGGTTAGGATTAGGTCTAGAGCTAGGGTGAGGGTGAGGGTGAGGATGAGGGAGGGTATGTTGCTCCTATCCTGTAATTCAGAGACCTTTCCAGAAGTTAGGTTTAAGGTTAGAGTTAGGTCCAGAGGCAGAGTTTAGGTGTCCCTGGTTAGAAGTAAGGTTCATTTTAGGGTTAGGATAAAGGTTAGGTTTAAGGTTAAGTTTTCTGCTTCCCAACCTGCAGTTCAGAGACCTATCAACTAAAACCAACTTGTTTGTGTGAGAATGAATATGGCAACAATCCACTGAACCCAAGTAGAGAGGGTTTTGTGTTCTAACTACTCTTTAAATGGATATTCAGCTGTTCCTTCTTTTTTTTAAGTTTTTTAAGTTTTTATTCATATTCTCCATACAATGGAATATTAGTTTCAGGTGTACAATTTAGTGATTCAACACTTACATACATTCCTTTTTATGGCTTAGTAACATTTCAGTGTGTGTGTGTGTGTGTGTGTGTGTGTGTGTGTGCGCGCGCGCGCTCGTGCGCACCACATCTTTACCTTTCATTAGTCGATGGACCCTTGGGCTCTTCCCATTATTTCGCTATTGTTAATTCTATTATTATCAAGGTGCATATATGCCTTTGAATTAGTATATTTGTATTCCTTGTGTAAATACCTAGTAATGCAATTGCTGGATCATAGACTAGTTCTATTTTTAACTCTCTGGGGAAACTATTCTGTTTTCTAGTGTGGCTGCACCAGTTTTCATTCATTCCAACTGTGTAAGAGGGTTCTCCTTTCTGTGCATCCTTGCCAGTATTGGTTATTTCTTGTTGGTTTGTATTGCCCTAATGATCAGCGATGTTGAGCATCTTTTCATGTGTTTGTTAGCCATCTGGATGTCTTCTTTGGAAAAAATATCTTATTTGGAAAAATCTGTTCTACCTATCTTTAACTGAATTATTTAATTTTTGGGTGTTGAGTTTTATAAGTTATTTTTAATATATTTTGATACTAACACTTTACCAGATATATCGTTTGTAATATCTTCTCCAATTCCATAGGTTGCCTTTTACTTTGGTTAATTGTTTCCTTTGCTGTACAGAAACTTGATTTTGATATAGTCCCAATAGTTTATTTTTGCTTTGATTTCTCTTGCCCCAGGAGACATACATAGAAAGAAGTTGCTATAGCCTATGTCAAATAGGTCACTACTTGCGTTATTCTCTAGGATTTTTATGGTTTCAAGTCTCATATTTAGGTCTTTAATTCATTTTAAATTTAATTATATGCTTGGTATAAGAAAGTGGTCCAGTTTCATTTTTTTAACATTTATTCATTTTTGAGAGACAGAGCATGAGTCAGGAAGGGGCAGAGAGAGAGAAGGATACACAGAATCTGAAGCAGGCTCCAAGCTCTGAGCTGTCAGCACAGAGCTCAACACAGGGCTCAAATTCACCAACCGTGAGATCATGACTTTAGCCAAAGTCAGATGCTTAACTGACTGAGCCACCTAGGCACCCCTGTCCAGTTTCATTCTCTTGCATGTTGTGGTTGAGTTTTCCCAACACCATTTGTTGAACACACTGTCTTTTTCCCATTGAATATTCTTTCCTGCTTTTTCAGGGATTAATTAACCATATAGTTCTGGATTAACTTTTGGG
Organism: Crocuta crocuta; assembly: GCF_008692635.1. Lineage (NCBI taxonomy): Eukaryota > Metazoa > Chordata > Mammalia > Carnivora > Hyaenidae > Crocuta > Crocuta crocuta. Next base: position 1,660,586 of record NW_027551572.1, read on the forward strand.
TTTTTTATTCTGTTCTATTGATCTATGTATCTATTTTTTGTGCCTGTACCATATTGTCTTGATCACTACCTCCTTCTAATATAACTTGATGTCTGGAATTGTGATGCCTCCAGTTTTGGTTCTCTTTTTCAAGGTTTTTGGGACATTTGGGGGCTTTTTTGGTTCCGTACAAATTTTGATTGATTGTTCTAGCTCTATGAAAAATGCTGGTGGTATTTTGATAGAGATTGCATTAAATGCATAGATTGCTTTGGGTAATACGAACATTATCAGTTTGTTCAAGTTTTCTATTTGTCCCTTTTTCAGTTTTGGTAGTTTATAGGTTTCTAGGAAACTTTCCATTTCTTCTAGGTTGTCCAGTTTGTTAGCATATAATTTTTCATAATATTCTCTTAAAATTTTTTATATTCCTGTGGTGTTGGTTGTTATTTCTCCTCTCTCACTTGGATTTTATTTATTTGGGCACTTTCTCTTTTCTTTTTGTTAAGTCTACAGAGAGGTTTGTCAATTTTATAATTTTTTGGCAAAGAATCTGCTTTTGATTTCATTGATCTGTTCTATTGGGGTTTTTATTTTAGCTTCTATTTCATTTATTTTTGCTCTGATCTTTATTATTTCCTTCCTTCTGATGACTTTTGGCTTCTTTGTTTATTATCCTTATTTTAGCTCCTTTAGGTGTAAGATTAGGTTGTTTATTTATTTTCCTTGCTTCTTGAGGCAGGCCTGTATTGCTATAGACTTCTCTCTTAGGACCACATTTGCTGCATCCCAAATGTTTGGGACTGGTGTATTTTCATTGTTATTTCTTTCGTTGTATTTTTAAATTTCTTCTTTGATTTTCTGGTTGACCCATCCATTCTTTAGTAGTATATTGTTTAACCTTAATGTATTTATGGTCTTTGCAAATTTTTCTTGTTTTTGATTTCAAATTTCATAGTGTTGTGGTCAGAAAATGTAAATGGTATGATCTCAGTCTTTTTATACTTGTTGAGCCCTGATTTGTGACCTAGTATGTGATCTCTTCTGGAGAATGTCCCTTATATACTTGAAAAGAATGTATTTTGTACTGTTTTAGGACAGAATGTTCTGAATATATCTGTTAAGTCCACCTGGTCCAGTTTGTCATTCAAAGCCATTGTTTCCTTGTTGATTTTCTGTTTAGATGTCCTGATATTTTATAGATATAAGTGCAGAGTTAAATCCCCTACTATTATCTTATTATTATCAATGATTCCTTTATGTTTGTTATTGTTTTATGTATTTGGGTACTCTCATGTTAGGTCCATAAATATTTATAATTGTTAGATCTTCTTGTTGGATTGCCCTCTTTATTTTGATATAGTAATCTTAATCTCTTGTTACAGTCTTTGGTTTAAAGTCTAGTTTTTCCAATATAAGAATTGCTACTCCAGGTTTCTTTTCACATCCATTTTCCTGATAAATGTGTGTCCATCCCCTCACTTTCAATTTGCAGACATTTTTAGGTCTAAAATGAGTCTATTGTAGGCAGCATATAGACGGATCTTGTTTTTTATCCATTCTGACACCCTATGTCTTTTGATTGGAGCATTTGGTCCATTTATATTCAGAGTAAATATTGATAGATATGTAGTTAGTGCAATTTTATAATTGCATTATAATTTTTGCTTTGTCATTTTTTCTGGAGATTTTCTCTCTTCTGTTCTTGTCTTTGTCACTTTCAATCTTTCCTTCCCCCTAAAAGAATTCTCTTCTACTAGACTGCCATCTTAGCTCCTCTCCAGAAAGATCTTTTTTTTTTTTTAATGTTGTATTTATTTCTGAGAGAGAGAGTGTGTGTGTGAGTGAGCAGGGGAGGGTCAGAGAGAGAGGGAGATACAGAATCTGAAGCAGGCTTCAGGCTTCGAGCTAGCTGTCAGCACAGAGCCCGATGCAAAGCTTGAACCCACGAACCACGAGATCATGACCTGAGCCGAAGTCGGACGCTCAACCGACTGAGCCACCCAGGTGCCCCCAGAAAGATCTTTTTAAAATTATAATCTGAACATGTCAAGGACCAGCTTTAAGCCACCAATAAATCTGTGTATATTTGGGGATAAAGTTCAAAATCTCTAATTAGGTCCATAATATTCCAGGATTGTAGGGTAGCCAATCACTTCTCCAGCCTCTATGGCTACCACCCCTTGTTCTTTGTGCTCCAAGAATATTGGCCTCCCTTAACTTCCTAATATGTGTTCCCTGCTCTTTCAGACTATAAGTGCATTAGTTTCCTTTCTTTTTTGATCCTTTATCCTAGTAAACTCTTTCTCCTTATTCACGTTTAGTTTCTACTTTACATTCTCTCAGAAAAGCATTCACTTCACCCCAGACTAGGTCACAATTCCATACTGCTCTGAATTATCCTCGTGCATCTAATTACAAGTTCATTCTCTGTCCTCTATATTAGAATTTCTAGGAGGTGAGGAATTCTGCCATTTCCCCCCCTGCATTTAGCATTCAATAAATGCTTGGTAAATAAATGGATAAATTAATGACCTGATAAAAGTAGAGTAGTTACCCTTGAAGTACAATTCTGTCAACTCTGTACTGGCAGTATGACACTTAAGATGCTATTAGCTTTGTCCTCAGGTAAGCCACTTTCTTCTTTAAAAGATGGTTGTCACAGTTCTGGGCATTACATACAGAAAGAATAATGTCTAGTGGAGGAAGAGCAGCTATTAGAGGGTCTTTTTTGATAGGAAAGTTTTTTCCCCCAAACCAAAACTCAATATAAGATTTCTCTTCATGTCTCATTGGCTAGTCTATCAAATTTCAAAACCTAAATAACGGTAGCTCATCCATTAATTGTTTTTTCAAATAGCAATGGGATTCCATGAAGAAACAATTAATTCATCTCACAAAGATACAATCATTTAAGCACTTTTCCTCCAGACAGTCATCCTGCTTCAGCATGGAGGAAAAATGCTTTATGCTTACTTATGCCACAAAGAATACTAAAAAGATGTGTACTCGAGTGTTGAACTTTAATAAAATCAATAATTTCTGCTGCTTCACAAAGGATATTCTTAGGTGTGTATGTGTGTTATTTTTACTACAAAGTGTCATAGAACAGGGATCAGCAAACTATCATCCACAGGTCAAACCTAACCCACAGCTACTTTTTATTGGGATACAGCCATGCTCATTTATTTACACTTTGTCTGCTGATGACTTTGCTCTTCAAATGTAGAGTTTAGTAATTGAGACAGAGACTACAGAAAGCCTAAAACATTTCCTATCTGGACCTTGGAGGGAAAAATAATTTCTGACACCTAGCATAGAAAAGTACAATAAAAACTAGTAGGATTTGGCATTACTGTGTTGATTTGGACTAAGAAGACAATTGTTTTACTCACCATGGTTTCTACACAATCAGGTCAAATGCCAGCTCAGTAAAAATGGCAAATGATGTCTTATTATAAAAATAATTGTTATAAAATTAAGATTGTCTTTATGGACACATTGAAAAGTCTTGGGAGCTCCTTAACCTGTGGATCCCACTTTGAAAATAACTCTTCTGAGTATCATCTATATTCTTGTCAAAGTCTAATGTGAATTAGTAGTTTTACCTCTTCTCAGAAAATGAAAAGACTTAGAATACTTTAACTCCATTTGCCCCATTCCCAAATGATATTCTATTGTTATGACATGAATTTCTGTATATCCCTAAACTTTATGATACATTACTATTTTTATTTTAACCAATTAATATCACTCAGATTTTTAAAAAAATATTTCTTTCTGAATCTCCAAACTTCTGTCAGGGATCACTTGCCATCTGTCTAAAAAACACTTCATGGTGTTTTGTTTGATCTAAGGCTTGTGGTTATATATGCTCTCTATTTCTGTTTGTTTGAAAATGTCTTTATTTCACCTTCATATGGGAAGGGTATTTTGCCAGATATGACATGATATCTTCTGTATGCTGAAATGAAATGATGATCACTCTAGATACCATTCCATTGCTGGCTGGCTGGAACACTTTCTGTTGAGAAGTTAATTTACAATCTTATTGTTTGCTCTTTGAATGTGATCCACAATGCTTTTCCTTTGTCTTTAACTTTCAGTCATCTTTTTATAATGTTTTCGTTTTTTTAATTTTTTAAATGTTTTGTTTATTTTTGAGAGAGAGAGAGAAACAGAGTATGAGTGGGGGCAGGGCAGAGAGAGAGAGGGCTGAAACAGACTCCAAGCTCTGAGCTATCAGCACAGAGCCTGATGCAGGGCTCGAACCTGTGAACCATGGGATCATGACCTAAGCCGAAGTCGGATGCTTAACCAACTGAGCCACCCAAGCACTGATATAGTGTTTCTTAGAGTAATTTTCCTTATACTTATAATTCTTGGCTTCATGGAAATTTTTGTATCTATAATTTGATGTCATTAGCAGTAGGGAAATCAGTCAGTTATATCTTTAAGCTTTGCTTCCCTCTCCCATCTCCTTCTGAGACTCCACTTATATTTAAAATATACCTTTTTACAGCATCCCCTATGTCTCTTATGCTCCTGTCTGTGTTTTGCATCCTTGCTTTTATTTGTATTTAAATGCATATACTTTTTTTCTGATTTATTGTCCACTAACTCCTTCTTCATCTCTAGTAACTCTGATATCACTTAAACTATTATATTAAATTCTCAAGTTTAGGTAATTTATTTTTCTTCTTATGGAATTTCCATTGGCTCTTTTTAAAAATATCTGTTTTTCTCTTGAAATTCTTCAACTTATCTTTTTTTATTTAAATGTATTAAATTATAGTGTAAATTCTGTATCTGATAACTCTGAGTTTCCTGCTTCTATTGTCTATTGCTCTTTTGGTTTCATGGCTTTACATTCTCATGTTCTTGGTTATTTATAACTTAGCTTATATTTTCTTGGTTATTTATAACTTAGTTTATATGTTTCATATTGCATATGAAAACTTGTAGACTACAATTACTGAAGTTTTATTTCTCCGGAAACAATTGATAATTACATCTGGAAGGCTACTGTGGATACTAGAAATCACAGCTCATCACAGCCCAGTCAGGTATTGATATAATTTGAAACATTATTTTTCCTTTTTAGTGTTCATCAGTTCTCAGTTTATTTTTCTTTTAAGCTTGTAGTACCCCAGGGTTCAGTCTCAATACCTGGAATATTTACTAGATTATCCCTCCTTGGGGGAGACCAAACCCTTATTATTTGTCACTCTGGCTTCCACTGTTTTCCAGCCGCCCTATTTAACCTCTTTGTCTCTCTGCCTCCTTCTTTGGGATCAACCCTAAGAGACAAGAAACCCCAAAGGTATTGCTCACCTTTCTGGGTTCCCTTCTCTTAAATCTTGGCCCTATAAATATAAACTACTTTTAAAGCATTTCAATGCCTTATAACAACTTTTAAATATTGGTCCAGCTTTTCAGCTAATAAGTCTACCATCATTGGAAGAAAATTCCGGATTAGAACATCTCTGCCATAGCCTATTCTGCATGTCACTCTTCATGTCCTCACTTTGTTTGTACATTCTTTTTTTTTTTTTTTGAGTACCACATAGTTCATGCTCTCTAATATCATGATATGTCTACTTTTTAATATCATCATTTCAATACCAATAGCAATATTCTCTCAAGTTCTCCATCTGCAAGTGGTATTTTCATGCTTGAAGAAAGACTTTATCAATTACACTCTTATGTCTCAGGCACATTCTAATCTTAAAAACACAGAACTGCACAATAGTAACCCTGAAAACAAAACAGGTTATAGAAGACATTCCACCAAGTAATATACTTTTTGAGAAAAGTATTTCTCCTGTGTGGCATTGTGGTTTACTGTGATCTGTCTCTAGATTGCATTCTGAATTTAGTTTCCACGTTGAATCTAAAAAATATTCCCAATCAAGCAGCATTTCTTGGACACTGTAATAAGTCTTTATTATCACAATTATCAATAGTGATATTTTTGACTTCTTGACTACATCATGTACCAGTTACACAATTAAATTTGCCAGTGCTACAGCCACATTGGGTTTATGCAGGGACTGGCTTTAATGAAAACACGTAGTTGTAGAATGATTATTATGTTGATGATTATTTGTGAGTTGTAGAAAGAGATTTAAGCAAATTACAAACAAGATACTATCTGGAAAGAGAAGAAGAACCACTGCTGAAGAACAGTAAATTTTAATTTCAGCATAAAAATTGTATAACAATTTTGTTTTAAAAAAATCTGATATGGTGCCTAGAAAAGTAACCAAAATTAAATGCTTTATTAATCTCTAATAATAATCTGATTAAACAGTGGATTCTAGTGTAAAACATATTTGTGCAAATAGTTTAATGTGAAATTTAATTAATTTCTTATTCTATGGTAGCCTAGTATTAACTTGTACCACAGTTTTTTTAATTTGAATTCTTAGAAATAATAATGTAATACATATAATTAGTTATATTAATATAAAATATAAATAATTTATATAATAATATATGTAAATATATATTTGATACTATATAAATGTATATGTATTAATATGTACATATCAATTAATATGTGTTTTATTTTTTTAACTCAATGAAACTCTTGTACAGATGACCTCATTTATTCCTCACAGCAATATTGAAAACTGAGATCAGGAGAAACTTCACAGAAATGACTCAACCAGTGAATAATTGAATTGAGATATGAACCCTGGCTTATCTGATCCCCTAAACCATGCTTTTTCCATTATACCATATTGTCAGATAGAAAAACATTGCAAAATCAGATATGATACTGCTGTTTAAAAACACATGTAATTTATGAAATATTGTGCAAGGATTTCTGGTTATGGCTAGCATGGTTAATTGGTAAAAAGTTCTTTAAGAAACATTTACTTCTTTGGAAGTTTTTTCAAATTTCCTATTTGATCGAGGGGCATAAAATCTCTCAAGTTTAGAGTTTATATGAATGAAAAATAATGTAACACTTGGTGGAAATTATTGAATCATATGTCATATGCTAGCCTGTCTAGATTATTATTCTGAGGAGATACTCTCCCATTTAGTAGCATCAGACTCTCCCCTGCAGACGCAGACTGCGAAAAACTATAGTACTTTCCCTTGGCCTAAGAAGAAAGCTACATGTAATGTTAATATTTTCAGCAGACTCCTTTAGCAATTACAGTGTATAATCACTCACCTGGGACAGAGCATATGTTGTGCCGAATTGTCATTTGTCTTTCCAGATTAAAAGCAAGTAAGCATCTTGCCTGCAATAATCACTCAGGAAATACTGGTTGATGTGAAATCAAAGAGCTCCCTCTGGTCATGTCTGTGTGTGCTACTTTGATCTTCAGACCTCTGTCTCCCCCCTCGCTCCTTCTATCATTAGTAATTCCCTGCTCCCATGTCCTTGATAAAGTCATGTTTTAACAAGTGTCCTCATTCCTTATAAGAAAAATCAGTTATGGAGAAAGTAAAAACAGAAGTTTATTTCTTAAAGGTTTAAATAAAAAAGGATCTTTATAGGAGGGTACTTGTTGGGATGAGCACTGGGTGTTATATGGAAACCAACTTGACAATAAACTATTTAAAAAAAAGGATCTTATGTCCTTTCTTTCTTTTTCTTTTTTTTTTTTTTTTTACTATTGTTCCTTATTCTTTGTTTTTTTCTAATATCTTTACTCAGACGCTAAATTGAAGTCACTTCAAGGTCACTCGGAGACCAAGAAAAAAACCTCCTAAACTCTTTTGAGTTTGAAAATTTGTAAACCTAAGATTTACCTTAGTCATTTCTTCCCTGTATTCTAATTCTACAAGAATCGCTCAAAACCTACTATGTATTTCATATATTGGAAAAAATCTAGTTGTTAAAAAGAATGAAGAAGGTCTATATGTGGTGATATAAGTAATTTACAGGATTTTCTGTGAAAAAATTAAGGTATAGGACTGTGTGAAAAGTACAATCCCATTTCTAAAATATGGCAAAATTATCTAAGTATGTACATGCGTACTTTTGTACACATTGACTATGAGTAGAAAGTTATTTGAGTTCTGTGGGTAGAAGGGATACTTACATTTTACTCATCACTTTTTTGTACCATTCAGAATTTTTTATGAAATGCTCAAGGGAATTTCAATTTAAAAAAAAAAGTGTCACTAAAGTGACACAATTCAAGAGTTCTCAAAATATGATCCCATAGAATATAACACATCCAACCATTCATTCACTCATCCATTAATCTACCCAAAAACCATTTATTAAACCTCCCCAATTCACTGCCTTTTAAACTTGAGTTATTGTAGGGGAGAAGGGCGGGAAATAGGGGAGTCAGTGTGCTTCCAGGACATAAGTAGAGGGGTTGGTTATCAGCATTTCTGGAAGTTAAAAATGAATGCTTATCGGGTCAAGATGAATTTCACAGTCTGTGTCCAGGTCGCCCTCGTACTCATTAGTGGTCTCAGCTAAAGGGTTTAATTGTTCAGTAGGAGGGTCATGGAGAGCTTAATGAACATTAGTAATAGCTGCTTGATTGGGTTAGCGAGGACACCAATTCACAGGGTGCAAACTAGAGTTTGTGGAAACAGAATTGTGAGACATGGAGGGGCATTACAAAATGTAGGTGCTAGAATGAAATAATCAGAACCCTAAATCAAAGAAATACTTGGAGATTGAGCTCATCCTTTTTCACTGTCCATCTTTATGTACCTTAACATCGCTATGTGTGAATCCCTTTCTGTCAAAAATAACTGCAAAATATGTATACTGGCATGCATATAAACAACTTAACATACAAGTAAACATTATAGAGAAACAATTAGTTTCAAGACAACTATGAATTATGGTTAAAGCCTGAAAACATGCAATGTGTGAAAACCACACTTACTCTATCATTAACCTAGATAATATTACTATGAAGAGTTTCATTGTAAATCTAACATTTAAAATGGTGACAATGCCTTTTTTTTGATAGAATAAAATTTTGTAATATATCCTCTCCTTTAAGCTCCATTAAAAAAATTATCTTCACAAAGATCAGAAAGTGGAAGAGACTATCAACTCCGTTTTCATTACAGACTTCCTTTACATTTGAACTTGGTACTCAGTGTCACATTCCCCCCGCCTCCAATTCCTGTCTTTTATAGGATATAGCAGACTTTGTAGATTTTTTATTCTACCACTATTTGGTTTCCAAGTAAATTATTTTTTCCTTTGAGATTTAGATCTTATTCTTTACCTCTTAAACCATTTTATTAAAATGTATATTTTTTATAACTGGCCTCTCAGACAAAAGATTAATTCCTATAAATAAAAAGAATAAAACCCTTTGGATTTTGGCTACTGTAGTCTACCAGATTAACCTTTTATTATTATCACTTTCAAAGAGAGAATTATATCTTATTTGGCATAGTACTTGGAGAATTGACTTTTTGTTTTCTTTTCCAACTGAAAATCATTAGCTATGCTATAATGGTCTATCACAGACAAAACTTGCTTTAGCGTTTCTTTTTTTCTCTGCTGTTGCTCTGTGGTATTGGCTTCTTCTGGATTTGCACAGTAAAATCTTTCTATATTTCTTACCCAAACAGGCTTTTCCAGCAAATCTCGAGATTTAGGAAGTTACCATTGCTTCCAGGAATTTATGTTGCCCAAAGCCAGCTAACAGATTTAGCCAATATTACAGAATGCTCTGGGCTACAAGAAAGATGTTATTTGACCAGATGTTATTACAGAGTAGAAAAACAGATTACTCTTTATATTTTGGTTCTACAGAAACCTTCCATAAAGTAGTTATTCCTAAGGAAATACAGAAATTCATTTGTCAGAAAACACTTTAGCTAAATGGTATCAAACACTAGCTATATCCTTGCCCAGCCTTGTAAAAACTCATGCTTATGACTTGACTTTATAGAAAAAAAAAATTTTAATGCCAAGGCCAAACTGTAACTAATTTTAAATGTAGCTACTTCTATCACTAGACTCTATTAAGTTATGGCATTATCACAAGCACAAATTATTGTTTTACTGCCCTACTCCATATTCTCCTTGTGGAAAAAGGGAGTCAGCTGACACTCCAGGTGAGGGCTTACATGTTACAGTCATTGTTAGGGCTCCCTTAGAATTTCTCTTATAAAGTGTTCATTTGGGTTTTGTGTGAGGACAAACCTAAGCTAGCAGCACACCAGTTGATATGAACTGATGCTCTTCTAGGATTAATTCTTAACAAGAAATTATTGACTTTTGCTCTCATGGTTTTTCTCATGAAAGTTTTAGTATTTTTACTTGGTTAGAATAATCTTACTTTTGGCAATGAAATTTATCTGAGTATTTTTCATGTTTCATTTTTATTTTCTACTTTATTCATTTTAAAATTCGTGGAAAAAAATACTGACAAAAAGTTCAAAAATACCAATGTATATAGAATAAAAATTATAATTTTCCCTTCACACTTTTACCAACCCTACATAACAATTTGATTCCATCCCCCATATAACCACTATACTTGCAGAATATTCTCAATTTACATTTATATACTGTTACAGATTCTAATTTTCCACTTTAACACATCAAATAACCAAGCTATTTGAAATTATTTTGTTAAGTAAAAGTAAATGAATAAAGTAATGACCTGAATCAAATGCTTGTGCTTCATTGTTTGAACTTAGTGACGTTTCTTGACTTCTTAGAAATATTTACTTGTTTTTCTGTGCCTTCCTGAATTCTCAATAACTGTAGTTACCAAATAAATAACCACTGGGTAAATATTGTATTTCACAGCTTTATTTTAGTGTTGCTTATTTTATTTCTTCCTACTTTAATTGAGTTTTTGCTGTTATTAGTAGTGTTAAGAATATGTATGAATCAAGTCAGTTGACCCAGAGCCACAATAATGATGGATTTATGTCATCATAGCTACTTTGAATTTGCTTCTCAATCACTCACAATACCGATTTATAATTCAATTATCCTTACTCTGCACATACCTTTTAGCTCATTTCAGCCACTAGTCCAGATGATGAAATCATCCAATATAAATGTTTAATAAAAGGAACATCAAGTTTCTCATCAAAATTTTTTGTTAAATTGATCCATGAATTAAGTGCTAAATTAATATATTTAATAGCAAAATCTACACTTTTTATATTTAAATTATTTGAGAAATATATTTGATCAATAGTACTGCTACATGATCCATACAAGTGTGATTTCAAATTTATCATTACTGGGGGTTGTTGTTGTTGTTTAAGTTTTTATTTAAATTCCAGTTAATTAACATACAGTGTAATGTTAGTTTCAGGTGTACAAAATAGTGATTCAGCATTCCACACAATACCAAGTGCTCATCACAAGTGCACTATTTAATCCCCATCACCTATTATACCCCTCCTCCCACCCACCTCTCCACTGATTTAAAGAAGAGTTAATACCTATTCTTCTCAAACTATTCTAAAAAATATAAATGGAAAGAAAACTTCAAAATTCATTCTATGAGGCCAGCATTACCTTGATACCAAAAGTAGATAAAGTCTCTATTAAAAAAGAGAAATACAGGCCAATATCCTGGATGAACACAGATGCAAGAGTTCTCAATAAAATACTAGCAAATCAAATCCAACAATACATTAAAAGAATCATTTACTACAATCAAGTGGGATTTATTTCTGGGATGCAGGGGTGGTTCAATATTCACAAATCAATCAACATTATACACCACATTAATAAAATAAAGGTTAAGAACCATATGATCCTTTCACTAGATGCAGAAAAGTATTGAACAAAGTACAACATCCATTCATGAAGAAGGCCCTCAACAAAGTAAGATTAAAGAGAACATACCTCAACATAATAAAGGCCATGTATGAAAAGCCCACAGCTAATATCATCCTCAATGGGAAAAAAACAGAGTGTTTCCCCTATGATCAGGAACAAGACAGAGATGTCCACTCTCCCCACTATTATTTAACATACTACTGGAAGTCCTAGCCACAGCAATCAGACACCAAAAAGAAATAAAGGGCATCCAAATTCCAAATATGTAAGGAAGAAGTCAAACTTTCACTATTTGCAGATGTCATGCTACTCTATACAGAAATCCTGATAGACTTCAACCAAAAACTGCTAGAACTGACACATAAATTCGGGAAAGTCACAGGATACAAAATCAACGTACAGAAATATGTTGCATTTCTACACACCAATAATGAAGAAAGAAAAATTAAGGGATCAATCGCATTTACAATTGCCCAATAATCGTAAAATGCCTAGGATTTAAACTTAACCAATAGGTGAAAGAACTATACTCTGAAAAGTGTAAAACATTGATGGAAGAAACTGAAGATGGCACAAGGAAATGGAAAAATATTCCATGTTCATGGACTAGAAGAATAAATATTGTTAAAATGTCTGTCTATACTACCCAAAGCAATCTACACATTTAATACATTCCCTATCAAAACACCACCAGCATCAATCCTAACATTTGTGTGGAATCACAAAAGAAAGACCCCAAATAGCCAAAATCATCTTGAAAAAAGAAAAGCAAAGCTGGAGGCATCACAATTCCAGACTTTAAGTTACATTACAAAGTTGTAGTGATCAAGATAATACAATATAGGAACAAAAATAGACACATTGATCAATGACACAGAATAGAAAACTCAAAAATAAACCCACAACTATATAGTCAACTAATCTTTGACAATGCAGGAAAGAATATCCAATAGGAAAAAGACAGTGCCTTTAACAAATGGAGTTGGGAAAACTGGATGGCTACATGCAAAAGAATGAAACTGGACCACTTTCTTACACCAAACACAAAAATAAAGTCAAAATGGATTAAATACTTAAATGTGAAACTTGAAACCTTAGAAGTCCTAGAGGAGAACATAAGCAGTAACCTCTTTGACATTGGCCATAGCAACCTCTGTCTAGGTAGGTCTGATGCAAGGGAAACAAAAGCAAAAATAACCTATTGGGACTATATCAAAATAAAAACCTACAGAGTGAAGGAAACAATTAACAAAACTAAAAGGCAACCTGTAGAATGGAAGAAGATATTTGCAAATGGCATATCTGACAAAAGGTTGGTATCCAAAATATATAAAGAACTTATAAAACTTAACATCCCCCAAAATGAATAATCTAATTGAAAATGGGACAGAAGACATGAATGTTTTTCCAAAGAAAAAGACCTCTAGATGGCCAAAAGATATATGAAAAGACGCTCAACATCATTCATCATTAGAGAAATACAAATAAAAACCACAATGAGACATCACCTCACACCTGTCAGAATGGTTAAAAATAACACAAGAAGGAACAATTATTGGTGAGGATGTGGAGAAAGAGGATCCCTCTTGCACTGTTGGTGGGAATGCAAGCTGGTGCATCCACTGTGGAAAACGGTCAGGAGGTTCTTCAAAAGTAAAAAACAGAGGGGCACCTGGGTGCCTCAGTCAGTTAAGTGTGTGACTTTGACTCAGCTCATGATCTCATGCTTGGTGGGTTCGAGCCCTGCATTGGTCTCTGCTGACAGCTCAGGGCTGGCACCTGCTTCAGATTCTGTGTCTCCCTCTCTCTCTGCCCCTCCCCCACTTGTGCTTGTTCTCTCTCTCTCTCAAAAATAAACATTATTTTTTTAAGTTAAATATGAAACTACCCTACAATCCAGCAATTGCACTACAGATATTTACCCAAAGGATAAAAAAATTCTAATTCAAAGGGATACATGGACCCAGATGCTTATAGCAGCATGATCAACAATAAGCAAATTATGGAAACAGCCCAAGAGTCCATCAGCTGATAAAGGATAAAGAATATGTGGTGTGTGTGTTATGTGTGTGTATAAACATACATACTTACATACATACGGTGGAATATTTCTCATCCATAAAAAAGAATGAAATCTTGCCATTTGCAATGACATGGATGGATCTGGATCTAGAGAGTATTATGCTAAGTGAAATAAGTCAGAGAAAGACAAATACAAATACCGTATTATTTCATTCACATGTGGAATTTAAGAAAACAAATGAGCAAAGAGGAAAAAAGAGAGAGGCAAACCAAGAAACAGACTCTTAGCAAAATCTACATTTAATTAATAACTACTTATCAAATTAGTGAATTGATTTTTAATCAAGCTTATTTTAAGATAACGGTAGATTGTAAGAAATAATAGAGATCCTACGCACCCCTTACCCCATTTCTTCCAATAATGACATATTACAAAACCTCTTGTACGATATTACAACCAGGATATTCACATTGATACAAGATACAGAATTTCACATTCACCATATAGATCCTTCCTATTCCCTGTCATAGTTACACCTACTTTTATCCTAGCCCCACCGTCTCTTCAGCCCTTGACTAACACTGATCTGTTCTCTATAATCTTGTCATTTCAATAATGTTCTTTAAAACGAATCATGCAGTTTGTCCTTTTAGAATTGGCTTTTTTCATTCAGCATAACATTTTGGTGATCCATCCAAATTGTTGGATATGTGAGTAAATAGTTTGTTCCTTTTTATTGCTGAAAAGTATTCCATGATATGGATCTACCAGTTTAACCACTCATGAAAAAAAGAATGTGTGTTGATTGCAGTTTTGGGCTACTACAAATACAGATGCTATGATCATTCATGTACAAGTTCATGTGTGAACATGAATTTTACTTTTTCTAGGACAAATGTCCAGAAGTGCAAATGTCAGGTTGCATGGTAGTTTCATGTATGTGATTTTTAAAAACTGCCAAATGTTTTCAAGAATGGCTGTACCGTTTTTACATTTTCACTAACAATGTATAAAGGATCCAGTTTCTCCACATCCTTACCTGTCCTTTTGCTGTTAACACTATTTTTATTTTAGCCATTCTGATAGTGAGCTGTGATAGTTATTGAGTTTTAGTTTCATTTCTCTGGTGGCTAATGATGTTGAACATCTTTTTGTGTGCTTATTACCATCTGTATATTTTCTGAAATGAAATGTCTCTTGTGACTTTCGCCCATTTTCTTTTCTTTCCTTTTTTTTTTTTTTTCCAGATTTAGAGAAAGAGGAAGAAGGGGAGAGGGGCAGAGGGAGAGACAGAGAATCTTAGCAGGCTCCATATTCTGCCCAGAGCCCAACATGGGGCTCAGTCCCACAACCCTGGGATCATGACCTGAGCCAAAATCAAGATCACACACTCAACTGACCGAGCCACCCAGGCACCCCTTTTGTCCATTTTCTAATTGAATTTGGTGGGGGGTTTTTTGTTTTATTTTTGCTATTGAATTTCAAGAGTTCTTTATATATTGGATACCAGTAACTTGACATGTGATTTGCAAATATTTTTCCCAGTCCACTGCTTGTCTTTTCATCCTCTTAACGAGGTCCTTAGCTGAGCAAAAATGTTTAATATTGTTGTAATATGACTTATCAGTTTCTTTTTTTATTATTGTTATTTTGATGTCAAGTCTAAGAACTCTTCACCTAATTCTAGATCCTGAAGAATTTCTCATATGTTTAATTCCTAAAAGTTTAATCATTTTTACATTTTGCATTTAAGTCTATGATCCAGTTTGATTTAATTTTTGAGTAAGGTGTGAGGTTTACCTTAAGGGTTTTTTTATTTTTGTTTGTTTTTGCCTGTGAATGTCCAGTTGCTCCAATAATTGTTGAAAAAACTAAAAAGCTATGCTTTCTCCATTGAGTTGCTTTTTTACCTTTGTAAAAAATTAGTTGGGTGTATTTGCATGGGTTTCATTCTAGGTTCTATATTCTATTTCTTAAATCTATGCGTCTAACTGCTAATATTACACAATCTTAATTACTATAGCTATATAGTATTTCTTAAAAACAGGTCAATTGCTTCCTCCCACTTTATTTTTTTACAACACTGTTTTAGCCATTTTAGTTTCATTGATTTACATATATATTTTAATTTTTTGTTTTGTTTCAAAATTTTATTTAACTTCTAGTTAGTTAACATATAGTAGAATATTGGTTTCAGAAGTATGATTCAGTGATTCATCACTTACATACAACACCAAGCGCTCATTACAACAAGTGCCCTCCTTAAAGCCCATTACCCATTTAGCCCATCCCCTGCCCACCTCCCTTCATCAACCCTCAGTTTGTTCTCTATAGTTAAGAGTCCTTTACGGTTTGTGTCCCTCTCTTTCTTCTCTCCACCCCTTCCCCTATGTTCATCTGTTTCGTTTCTTAAATTCCACATATGAGTGAAATCATATGGTATTTGGCTTTATCTGACTGACTTGTTTTGCTTAGCATCATACACTCTAGCTCCATCCATGTCATTTCAAATGGCAAGATTCCATTCTTTTTGATGACTAATATTCCACTGTGTGTGTGTGTGTGTGCGCGCGCACACACACACACACATCTTTATCCTCCATCAGTAATATTGTAATATTCTATTATATATACCACATCTTCTTCATCCGTTCATCAGTTGATGGACATTGGGGCTCTTTCCATAATTTAGCTATTGTTGATAATGCTGCTCTAAACATTGGGGTGCATGTGTCCCTTCAAATCAATATTTTTGTATCCTTAGGGTAAATACCTCGTAGTACAACTACTGGGTCATAGGATCGTTCTATTTTTAGCATTTTGAGGAACCTTCAGCCATTCTGACAGGTGTGAGGTGATATCGCATTCTCATTTTTATTTGTATTTCCCTGATGATAAGTGATGTTGAGTACCTTTTGATGTTTCTTTTGGCCATCTAGTTGTCTTCTTTGGAAAAATCTCTATTCATGTCTTTTCCCATTTATTAACTGGATTAGTTGTTCTTTGGTGTTCAGTTTGATAAATTTTTTATAGATTTTGGGTACTAACCCTTTATCAGATATGCCATTTGCAAGTATCTTCTCCATTGGTTGCCTTTTAGTTTTTTTGATTTCCATATATATTTTAGAATAATCTTGTCTACATCTCTAAAAATTTTGCTCTTTTTTTAGGAATTTGTTAAACTTATATATTAATTTAAGCAGAATTGGCATCTTTGCTTAGTCTTCTAAATCCTGAATATAATATATCTCTCCAATTTAGATCTTTTATTTCTTTCATCAATGTTTTGTAGTTTTTAGTATCTAAGTCCTGTATGTGCTTTGTTATACTTATACCTAAGTATTTCTTTTTTGTACAGATGTCATACTTATCTATTTTTAAATTTGTTGTCCAAATGTTCATTGCTAGTATAAAGAAATTCAGTATCTGTGTGTGTGTGTGTGTGTGTGTGTGTGTGTGTGTTCTATCCTGTGACATTGCTGAACTCACTTTTTAATTCTAGATAGTTTTTTATGGATGACTTGGGATTTTCTCTACAGACAAAAATGTCACATGCAAATAGAAACAGTTTTATTATTTTTCTTTGATGATGTGTGTTCTTCTATTCCCTTTGTTTTTTCTTTTGTACTGGCTATAACTTCCAGTACTATCTTGAGTCAGACTGGTGAAAGTGAACATCATTGTTTTGTTCACGATTAAGTATCATGGTAGCTCTGTATTTTTCATGAAGCTTTTTCAGAGACTTTTAATCGTGAATTCATCCTTGTCAAAAATTTTTCTGCATTAAATGATATGATTCTGAGAGTTTTCTTCTATCACTTACTAATATGACAGATTTCATAGATTGATTTTAGAATCTTGAACCACACTTGCATCCTTGTAATAAATCCCACTTGATTCTGATATAAAATTCTTCTACATATGATGAATTCTATGAATTAATATTTTATTAAGAAATTTTGTTCCTGTATTTATGAGGGATGTTGGTCTGCTCTGTAGTTGTTTTGTTTTGCTTTGATATTACCTTTTGATATCACTGTCATACTAGCTCCATAAAACGAATTAGGAAATGCCTCTCCTCTTTTATTTACGAGAAGTGATTTTATTTGTGCTAATTCTTTGGAAAGATCCACTAGAATTCTCTAGTTAAACTATCTTGTGTTTGGACATTTCTTTGGGGGCGTTAAATTACAAATTCAATTTCCTTAATAGTTACAGGTTTAGGAAAATTATGTAATTCATGTTAGTTGGGTTGGATCTTTTGTGAATTTGAAGTAGTTAATCCTTTAATTTAAACAGTCATATTATGGGGGGAAAGATGAACACATAGCACTACTTTCCTATCCTTCTGATGTCAACATGGTCAATAGGGAATTACAAATATATAGATGGAAATCATGAAGATGAGATTGTCTATATATTTAGAGAGAAGAGGACTTTGACCAAATGAGAAAGAAATCAGACACAGTGAGTGGCCAGAGAGACAGGAGGACAGTCAAGAGTGTGATGTTAGAAAAGCCCAGGGAAGGAGATAATTTCAGGAGGAGAAAGGATGCTAGAGTGTTAAATGAGTTAAAGACTGTCATATGCCCATTGATTTAAACAGCAAAGAGGATACTAATGAGAATGACACCATGGCAAAATCAATACAGTGAATCAGTAGAAGCAGAGGCTGAATTGAGATGGGTGCAGGTGCAAGTGAGAAGTAATGAAGTGGAGGTAGTGATAGTAGACAATGATTTCAAAGGTTTTTGCAGAGGAAGAAGATAGGGAGCTCCTAAAAGGGAATGAGGTGACAATTTTGTTTTTGTTACTTAGTTTTTAACATTTGATAAACATTTGGCATCTTGGAATGTTCTTTAGGAAGAATCTAAAAACTAGAGAAAAATTATAAGTATTTAAAATATAATTTTCAAAATAGTTAAATCATAACAAACAAAAATATGAAGTCAGAGTTTTTACAACTTATTAATTAGTGAAGGCAGCAATGAGATATTAGGACCTTTTCCTGCATCATCTGAGAAACTAAGACATTTATAAGCAATGTGACAAAAGTATATTAGGATAAGATTACTCGGGTAGATATAAAACGTGTTTATGTCCAACAAGCCATATATCACTGGGGTTATCAGTTCTATCAGCCAGAAATTATTTGCATCTCTATCTGACAAAAATATACACACTAAGGTATATCTTCTCTAAATCTTGGCCCTTGGATTTGAGCGAGTAGTAAATACATGAGGTGGATTAAATACAGTCACTATGTAAACTTGAAATGTGCCACCCACTGATTTGACTTTTTAGATCATTTTTCTGACATGATACATTAGAAATGCTGGATGACTATGAGCAAGGTGCCCAGGTTAACAAGGACCGTGTCGTCACCCTGGCTGCACATTGGAATCTCCTGGGAAAGTTTTCAAAAGTATGTAAGCCTGGCCCCACACAGAAGGATTCTGATTTAATTTGTGCAGAATGGGGCCCTAGCAAAATCCAGAGATGAGAACAGTGGCAGAAAATGTGCTAATAGGGGGATAGGTGAGAGAATTAGCCTTAGAGAAAAAGATAATAGTTCTTGCTGCACAGAAAAGGAGTAAGGGTGGATTGTAGATGCAAGTTCATAGATTTGAAGGAAAAAATGATGCCTATTTTACTTCAACTCAGTAAGAAAGCAGATACAATTTCTTTGAAATGGGGCAAAATTTTAATTGGGTTAAACAGATTCACCTCTCTTTGTTGTTTCCTTTTGTGCGTGGACAGAAAGAACATGTTAAGGTAAATTTCATGGTCTTTATAGAATCTTAGTTGTTAAATTCACTCCATTTAACTTAGCCTCTTAGGTGCTCTCCGTTTACAAATGTGATTTTTTTTTCTTTTTTTATTTAATTATTATTTTTTTATCTTATTTTAAGTAAACTCCATACCCAATGTGCGGCTTGAACTCACAATCCTGAAATTAATAGTCACATGCTCTATAGGCCAATATTAGCCAGTAGGTGCCCCACAAATGTGATTTCGTAAACAAGTGCCAGTTGTGAGAGCAAAAGCCCATTGACAAATGACGGTTTCAACTCTTGATGTGAGACTAAGTAGTCTCCATGGCCTAATTTTGAAATGCACATGATAGATGATAGTCATAACACTGATTCTTTCTCCTAAGTAAAACCCGTGGTTTTCTACTGCAGTTTGTTTGGACTTGCACTCTTTCTCAATTAAGATAATGCTTTGAAGTGATGAAAAACAAGAATGAAATACTATAGGGATCACCATGACACAGAATGAAGAGGAAGTATATGTGGTCCACTTGCAGAGTTGAGCGCTGGGGGACAATTTCATGACTCACCGCTTCTGAGAACCATTGCACCAGCCTGTAGGTGCTTCTGCCAGCTTGAAAGACAAGCTTTTGACTGTTCATCTTTGTAAAATCTCAGTATTTGATAAAGTTCTGGCATTTGATAGGCGCTTCATAATATTTGTCAACTGAACAAATGTATTGTGGTTATAATGCCCACAATTGTTGCAAAGCCTACAGAAATCATTACAATTCAAAGCACACAAGTTCAGAGTTAAGAAGATTGAAAATTGCTTAATATGGCACATGCTAAAGTTCAGTCATTTATTTATAGGACAATTTTGTTTCTGCTTCTCTTCAACAATCCTGTAAATGTTAAACATCAGTCTGTCACGCATGCAAAGTGCTGATCTAATTGGTGTATAAAAAAACTGTTCCCTTTCAGCATCATGAAGATGTGATATGGATAATCCACTTAGAGAGCCTCCCCTTCTGTGCTACTATCTTTAAAATAGCTTGTTGTGTTGTTCATGGGGATTTATAAAATGAGTTTCTAAGAAATGAGAAATCATTAAGTGATAATGTGCTTTCCACTGTTTACTGAGCCTTTAGAAGGACTTACCTCAGCTGCTGTGGGGCTAATTTCCCTTGATATTTTGTGACCATCTGCAGTCCAGTAATGCCCAAACAGGAATTCTCTCAGGAAAAGCTTTAGAAAAGATGAGGTCTTTTCTGTGCTTCTTCAGTGCCACTCCGTGAACTCTCTCTCAGGGGCCATATCTGGCTTCCTAGAGCTCCATGCTGTTACTTCTAACAGAGAACACAGTCCCCAAGGAGAGTAGGACTTCAGAAAGCTTTCTCGGCCATCTGTTCCTCCATGATGTTGAATGTTATGTTTCCTAAGAACAGCAAATAATGGTTTTAGAGTGTGCAATACCTTCAAGAGTCTCAAAATTTCTATGCCTTAATTCAGTACAATTCTAACATTGAATGAGTGCTGCCTCCGAGGCATGTAAGGCATTTTATAGGCATTGTTTTAAGTAATTATTCTCTTTATTACTACAGCAGGTAATGATTAGCATTGCCCTTGTTTTATAGTAAAGAAAAAGAGTTAGAGGGAGTTTATGGTGTGTTTAAGTTCCCATAGCTCACAAGAGATGATAGAAGATGAAACCCCATCATTTTTTGATAATGAGAAGAATCTATCTTCTATAAAACATGGACACTCAAAAGTTTCATAAGGGCATGTGTCTCGGGCTCTTTTCTTAACAAAATCTCAACACGACACAATTAGCCCATGAGTAGAAATATTTATACCTTATGAGGATCACATTTTTCTTGAATATTCAGTTTAGTGTCTGGAAGAGAGTTCATGGCCAGAAATCAAATATAATCCTCAAGAAATCTCTTAAGTGTCTCTTTGAATTTGGAAATTTTTGTTTCCTTCTTAGCATTTCATTGATGAATGTTAACAATTTTCTATTGAAAATTTTGTGGCATGGCTGACAGGTGTTGAATGCCTACCCTACAAATGTCATATCTAGTATCACTCCAAAGTGGGTAATATTATATAATTTTACAGATGAAGAAATAGAAGCTAATAGAATTGAAGTTATTTTTTCAAGTTCACTGAGCTGAAAAGTGATGAACTTGGGATTTAAACCCAGGTCTGCCTGGTTTCCAGCCATTTTCCACTATGTCACCTTAACAGCACAATTATGTAAATGTTCTACCTGTTAAGAACTTTGTACTCCTCAGTTATAAACATAACTGATTCACTCTAAGAATTGTCAGATCACCATCCATGCAAATACACATTTTTTCACTTTATTCTTTTGTATATTTTTAGTATGATAATTTGAATATAGAAATTTTTTTAACTCATTCATGCCACTCTAGGGAATATCATTGGGTTATCTCTTTTTCAAAAAGTTAAGGGGAAATGAAATAACAAACGAATGTAAAAATAGGAAAAGGAAACACTTTGCATGCTAACACCTAAATCTCAAATGGCACATCAGTTTTAAAATGTGTTAAAGCAGATTAGCTTTAAAAGGTTTAGCTATTAGGGATTTTTCCATTGCCAGTAATATGGTCAATTTAAACTAGTTAGAATATTTTAATAGAAGTTTTCTTTTCATTAGAATTATTTCAAGCCTGGATATAGTCTCACTAATAAAGATAATCACAAAATACTTTAGGGCCCTATTTAAGAAAATGGGAGTGAGTAGGGCAAGTTGCCGAATTTTATTCTTGACTGAGAAGGGAAAGAAGGCATTATTTCTACTTTATATGGAAAATTAACTACCTAAATGTGGTGCCAGCATGAAAATAAGGGTACATAGCAGGAAATATCTGCCTCTCATGGGGAATTTGTGTTCACTTCTCCCCTAGCTTAAAATGACACAGGCTTCTCTGGCACACAGCAAGTCAGATGAACATGGTCTCTGAGGAGGTGAGAAACAAAAGAACTTAATGATATGCTCAGCCACTCAAAGCTCAAATGGCAACATGTTTTATTTTAAATTATACATGGGAAAATTTCAGTGAACTTGGAAACATGATTCTTTAGTTTGGCAGCATTCTCTCTGTTAGGTCAGGAGCAAATAGCAAAATTATCTTGTACATGCCCAGGTTCTAAATGATATCAGTTAATCTAAAGAAATTAGGGAACATGCACATGAGACTTGAATGAGCATTTCTGCTCTCTGAGGAGTCTTTCTTCCAAGAACATTAAATAAGGATGTATGCATATATGCAGACTATTTTCTTTCAAAAGTTAGGGCATATAAGTTATAATTTTGGACCCAACCAAAAGAAGGTATTGAACCAGAACTCTTAATTATAACTTCTCTGAACTTGATATCCTCCACCTGGAACATAGAGATAATGATAACTAACTAACCAGATAGGGCACAGAACAAGACTGTGCACCCAGAAGGTGAACATGCGCTGATTGTTTTAACCCATCTGCACATTCTAGAAGCGAGGAGGAACTGGCTCATTTTGCAGAGAAATAGCATAACAAGAGTCTGAAGGGTTGAGGGACTACCCACAGTTAACAGCAACATTGTTTCCAGCCCCAGAAGTGAAGTTTGTGTGAGTTAGTTTGGACGTCCAGGCTCCCTGGCCTCTCCGGCATGGCCCAGGCACCAGAGAGCATCATTTGAAAGCACAGATTCTGCCTGTGTGGACACCGGACATTCCGGTGACTGAACGCTCCTGAGTCCACAGCCACATGGTTGCCCACTAGCTGTGTTTGTGAGCAAAAGGTCCTTTTTTGAATAAATACATCTGTCAAATTCTTTGACAATATATTTAGGATTGTTTGATGCATCACACTACACAATCTACAGAAACTCAAGAAACTGTCTCTTATTTTGAGAACATTTCCTGGTACGTGCCTTCTCTATCCCTAGCCCCCTTTTCTAAGAGGCAAAGGTGACTGACAGTGAGACATAGCCTTATTCCTGAGGGCCATGGCATCCATTTTAGGACTTCCTCAGAAGAAATGATGGGGGAGGGAAGATTTTAGTGACATCTCAGGTTTAACAATAATATGCCAGAGTGATAAAACTCAAGGTGTCTTTATATCATTCTGGAACCACAGTTGAGGTAAAGAATAGCCTTAAGTGATGAATCTAGAATTAAATGAAAAGGAATAGAATGTAACATAAAATAAAACATAGAATGACCTTGATGGTCAATGCTATTTATGTATTTATAGTTTTTTGTTTTAGGTCTTTGTGCCAGGAAATTGTACGGAACTTTGTGCCTTAATTTGTGCAAGCTTGTCAGAGGCCAGATAGACCTTGTATTCATTTCACCTGAGGACCTAAAAATCTGTCAAAATTTAATAAAGTTGACTAGATTGCAGTCAGAGTCACAGTGGGAACATATTTCAAAAATCCAGCATTGTAAGACTGTATCTCACTTTGATCAGGAGGTTGTAAAATAGCTAGGAAACCTTTGCCTGTGGCATTGTCTCAGAACCTGGGGCCTGCAAACCTGATATCACACGTGAGCCTTTAACCCAATACAGAGTAAACATGGTGGGATAAATATGCACTTAAAAGTTATGAGTGTGCAGCCACTTTGATTGTGCTTATGTTAAATTTTGTTAAGTAACGGTAGTGCAGAATCAGTAGTAGTTAATAAGGGGTTTTCAATCTGGGTGAAGAGACACAGCACGTTAGATATATCTATTGGTTTAAAGCTACTGAGAATTTATAACTTTAAGAGATATTTTCAATGACGAGTTCTGTCATTGTTCACTTCACTTAGTTTCCTGGGGCTGCCATAACAAGATACCATAAACTGGGTGGCTTAAACAAGAGTTTATTTTCTCACAGTTTCAAAGGCTACAAGTCCAAGATCGATGATTGGTTTCCTCTGAGACATCTCTCCTTGGCTTACAGACAGCCACTGGCTTGCTACCTTCTCACATGGTCATCCTTTTGTGCATGTGTAACTTTGGTATCTCTTTGTGCGTCTAAATCTCTCTTCTAATGAGGACACCAGTCAGATTGGATTAGGCCTGCTGTAATGGCCTCATTTTAACTTAATCACTTCATTAAAGGCCCTATTTCCAAATACAGTCACATTCTGAGGTATCTGGTATTAGAGCTTCAATTATAAATTTAGGGAGGGACACACAACTCATCCACTTACAGTAATAAGTGAAATGAATTAATTAACGGAGCTGGATATGCTGAGTACAGAGGAGTAGAACAGGAAACTGTAGAACTACTCGGGAAAGAATGCCTATAGGAGTGACATGTAGGGTGTTGATTTTACGGCCATATGGTCAATAAGGACTGATAAATGCAATTTGTAAAATCATAAAAAATTATTGACACATTCTCTTCCCTGATAGCTTCTATTTTTTATTTAATATTTAAGCCCGTCCTGGAAGGAGTAATAGAAATATCATGAGAACTGATAAGCCATTTTTTTAAAAAAGGAATTGTTGGGGCACCTGTGTGGCTTAGCTAGTCCAGCATCTGACTTTTAATTTTGGCTCAGGTCATGATCCCAGGGTCATGATATCGAGCCCTGCATCAGGCTTTGTACCTACCATGGAGCCTGCTCAAGATTCTCTCTCTCTCTCTCTCTCTCTCTCTCTCTCTCTCTCCCTGCCTCTCTCCTTCCCTCTCCCTCTCTCTCTCCCTCTCCCTCTCCCTCTCTTTCTCTCTTCCCCCCTCTCTCCCTTTGCTCCTCTCCCTGCTTGTGAAATCTCTCTCTCTCAAAAAAATTGTTTTATAATACTTTAGAAAAATGCTATTTATTGCTTATAGACAATACTTTTAATACTCCTATTATTTCTCTTATGTGTCATAGATTTTTTGTTGTCACTTTAAGCTTTAAAAATTATGGTAAAATTATTGTGCATTTTAAGGTGCTGAGTTCTATCAAAGGAACATTTGAAACTATTGGCAATAAAGTTTTGGTTCGTCATGCATAGAGTATAAATTTTGTTTTCCCTCTTCCCAAGGGAGTTAGCCCATTTTCTTTTTGTGTGTCCCTTTCACTCTATGAGACATGTCTTCCCCATCTTTGGACATTTTTAGAGTGTATTTTCTTCTGAATGCTTTATGTGACTATAAAATCCAAGTTATTTGAGTCTATTCAACAAATATTTAGTAAGTATCTGCAATGTTCAAGGAAAGCAATGTGTTAGATTCCATGTGGGCTATAAAGATGAATAAACCATGTCCTT
This sequence comes from Crocuta crocuta, assembly GCF_008692635.1. Lineage (NCBI taxonomy): Eukaryota > Metazoa > Chordata > Mammalia > Carnivora > Hyaenidae > Crocuta > Crocuta crocuta. Next base: position 1,686,360 of record NW_027551572.1, read on the forward strand.
AATGAGCTAACAGTGTAATGGGAAAAACAAGATGTGTCAAAAATGACTAGCATACAAAGCAGAATGGAAAAAGGCACTAAGGAGACTGCAAATGCTTGAGGAGTTCTGACATGGGAGGGATTGACTACCTTTAGCTGTGGCATTAGGTGAAAGCTTCTGAAAGCAAGTGGCACTTGAACCTCATGTGAAAAAAGACAGTTGTATTTTCTATAGGAAAATATGGCAAGTGGGATCATTGGAGAGTGCTCTTTAGACAAGCACATACAAACACAGGAGCAGAAAGTACAGGGATGATTCAGGAAACACCAGATGCTCTTTGAGAACAGTCAGAGGGATGGTCCAGCACACCTGTGGGATCTTATGGAAAGTGCTAAATGCCAGGGGCACCTGGGTGGCTCAGTCAGTTGGGTGGCCAACTTCAGCTCAGGTCACGATCTCACAGCCCGTGAGTTCGAGCCCTGTGTTAGGCTCTGTACTAACAACTCAGCCTGGAGCTCACTTCAGATACTATGCCTCCCTCTCTCTCTACCCCTCCCCTGCTCACACTCTGTCACTCTCTCTCTCAAAAATAAATAAACATTTTTTAAAAAGTTCAAAATGCCAAGTTTTTGAGAAGTTTCTGGGAAATCAGTCAGTCCAGTGAACCCAGCTGACAAACGCAACATCAGAATTCTTTATCAACCTTGGCTACAATGATACAAAACCACGTGGTTTCATTTGGCTCTTCTTAGGTGATGTATGCCTGGAGTGTGATTGTGTTGTGACAGTCGTTATGATCTCCCCATCTAGTTATTGTATTTGCCTATTTCTTTTGCTTTTGTTCCTTGGTGCTATGCAAATATAAAATGTCATGAGATTTTGAAAATTCAACTCAATGTGTCTTAAATGCCCACTCTGTGTAAGGCATAATTATGAGAGGAATGAGAAGGAAGAAGACACTCTTATAGTTGTTAAGGAGTTGATATTTCACCTGTCATCCCATTCTAACCCGTGTTATTTCAGTTTCCAGGACAAACTATAATCAATCAATCAATCAAACACTAGGAAGACCCGTTGATATGGCAATGAAAAATATCAACTTAGAGTCAGGGCAGCATCTGAGACCTAGGCTTATCATTCCCTACTCTGTGATGTTGGGCAAGTCACTAAGCCCTCTATCCTTAGTGTCTTCACTGAAAAATAGAGGTACATCCTCGTGGTATTGTTAGAAGTATTAAATTAAAAATATGTATGTAAAGGAGAGCACTTGCCACAAAGTAACATTCAAGAAATGCTAAAAGGAGTATTTTTTTTTCTCCAGTTTTCTTATGCCTGAGTAGAAAAATGAGGGCCAGAGAGTATATATGTATATATATCCAGTATGTCAAATATATAAGGATAATTTTCTGGTTATTTATTACTCTATAACAAAACACTCCCAAGATTTGGTGACCTAATACAATCTATTTTATTTCTCCTGGTTGTGTGGGTTGACTTGACTCAACTGAGCAGTTCTTATTGGGAACATTTCATGCAGTCTCTATCTAATATGGACTAGGGCCATGGTTATCTGAAGGCTCTACAGGACTGACAGCCAAGATGGTTCACATACACTGCATGTGGTTGATGCTCCTTTGACCTGGGAAATCAGTTGGGGCTATAGAATGGAACACCGATAAATGATCTCTCTAAATGGTTTGAGCTTTCCAAAACATAGTCATGATCTCTGAAGGGGAGCAGTCCAAAGAGACTTAGCTAGAAGCTGCTGCAGGGATTCTTCCTTTGCAGATCTGCATGTGTTGGTGTTGCTCCATCTCGTCATCTCATCTCATCATCTCATCTCATCTCATCCATGGTAGTCCATTGTGGTATAAGCACACCTGCTGTATTCACTGGGGAAAGCCACCACGAGGACTACCATGACTTGAAGAAGTAGAGAAATACACTACTTCTTGACAAGGGAGTGGAAAGTGACTTTGCACATGAGCATGCGGGTGAAGACTCCTGTTGTTGCTTTACAGAAATCCCTATAAAAGTACTGTAAAACTAGGGTAGACAGTAGCTGTCTTCATTTTCCTGATGAGAAGCCTGAGGTTTAGGATGTTAAGAGTTGGCCAAGGTAAACTTTATTATTAAATGGAGGAGCTTCACACTGAACTCTGCCCTTCTGAATCCAATTTGTTCTTATGAGAGAACTATCCTTTGCCTTTCCTCACATAACTCATCATAAGCTTTCTTCAGAGATGAGAAAAACCATTGAGACTTACAGCAGTGATCTTCTTTCCACTCCCTACACATCTCCGTATTACCCTCCCCTTCTGTACCCTTGTCCATCCCCTCCAAGGAACCTCAGTTTCATCATCTCTAAAATGGGGATAATAAGACATTCTTATAGAGTTGAAAAGATGATTACAAGCATGAAATACATGCAAAGTGCTTAAAACAGTGCCTAATATGTAATGAGTGTCCAGTACTTTCTAGCTATTTTTGTTTTACCATTATTATTATTCAAATTCTTCGGGATTACAATAGGAACTTATGTCATTGTCTCTGTTCATTATAAGTCCTTCCTAAGCCAGCCACCTTACATAGTTTTCCTTCTATGGTTTCTACCTAAGTTATCTCATAATTGCCCAAACCAAAGAATATTATTTTCCATTGTTTATTTTTCTCTAAATTCTCTGCTGCACTTTAAATGCTCTACATCCTTGGAATTAATGGCTTTTACTTTTTCTTGAAGAGAATACATAGATAGTTGTGCAGATTGTAAGCTCCTCAAGGTCACACATCTAAAGGTAAAGAGTTGCACATCAAAAATAAGGTACAGTGGCTTATCTGTTAGAACACTTCCCCAGCAGGTGGCAGTAACATATTCTGGTCTAACAAAATCAGTATGCTGGGACAATTTTGTGACGAGGTAAAGTTTCTTGAGGAAGAGACATCTCTTTACTAATTCACACAGAAGTACTGTGTGGGCTGGGAGTGGCCCTGCTTCTTTGACTGTTCCTCCTCAGATATTCTTCCTTTGCCTGTCCCTCGAATGCCACTGGGCTTCTTTTCTCAGCTCTCTGCACTTATTTTACATACTCTAATTGGATACTATAATAGACTCTCACTATTGTAACTATCACCTTCTTGCTAATGAGTCCTAAATCTTTCATTCCAGTGCACACTTCTCTTGAAAATCTAACTGCCTCCTGGGTATCTTCATCTGGATATCTCATGTAAGACTCATATTTAACATGTCAAGAACTTTATTCACTTCCAGGCCCTCAACAGTGAAACCCAGCCATCATTTTTAAACCAAGATATCTCTGTTGTTCTTTATCAGTATTTCTGTGAAAAAGTTCAGTTTCACCTTCTGTGGGAAATGTTTATTGGGAGGAACAAAGGACTATATGTTTGTGAGACTCTTCCTGTGGCTTCCATCCAAAGTAGTACTGCCTCAAAACTGAGGATGTGGCATATGTTTGATGTCCCAGGATCCCTCCTAGATCACCAAGCCCTCTGTGATGGATCCAGAAGGGAACCTGAAATTAGCCTTTGCCTCTGGGAGGCACTGATTGGTTTGGGGAAGATAGTCATCTTATTTTATTAACTTCATAGAGCCATCAAATTAGAATATCTAGGAATTATGCTGGTGTTCTTCCACTCATCCTACAAATTACTTTACCTTACAAATTACTAACTTTATACCCACATCCTTTTTTATTGTGTTCTCTCTCCCTCTCTCTCTCTCTCTCTCTCTCTCCTCTTCCCTCCCCTCCCCTTATCAGTATTCTGTTATATGCTTGTTCTGTCTCTCAGTTGGAAATTTTAATAAACTCCTTACTACATTTACTCTGTTATCTCATTATGTGCTATCTTATCTCATTAATATATATTGTTCATATAGCTGACTAATATATCCATCTAAACTATAAATCTAATCTTGTCATCAGGAAATCTTTCAAGGTTTCCTGTTACCTGCAGGATGGAGTTCAACTCCAGCCCATGATTCAGCTCTGATGTAACCTTCTTTAGGAAGCTTTGTCTCACCATACCTTCCAGGAATCCTCCTTCTGTGTATCCAGAATGCCTATGTTTCCTTATTATTACACACTCAGTTGTGTACTAGATGGCTCAATTGGTGTATCTTTCTTTGCCACTAGAGTATGAGCTTCTCGAGGACCCAACCTGCACCTTAATTTGTATTCACAGTGCCTAGAAAAGTGCTTGAGACATATTAAATGTTAAGAATATTTTGAATGAATGAAAGATTAGTATATAATGAAATGACTGAAAGAGCTTCATAAAGGAGGCTGCACTGAGTTGGATTATGAGGGAAAGCATATGTTTAGTGCAAAGAGTGGGGAGGTAAAGCCTTCTAGGAAAGGAGTTAGGAAAAGGGGAATATAAAACTCAAAAGGCATGAATGAACAAGAATGTTGTTCATTCGTGAATTGTTCAAGCCATGATTGGGGTCCCTCTTTTCCCTCAGTACAGCAGAATTCATTACGAAGAGATCTCATTTCTTTTTCTTCTATTTTGGTAATTTCCCTTTCTTTCTGCCATTCTCTGTGTTGGCATAAAACTTCCTACGTTTGCCTATTTCAACATTTTTTTTTCTCTAAAGACAAGAACCCACTGAGTCTGGGAATGTACATAAGCCAGCTAAGCATTTTAAATTAAGGCAAGTCCAAACATTTTCATTTTATTAGCCCATGCCATCTTTTACTCCCCCCTCCTCTTCACTCATGGATCCATACTAAGAAGAAAAAATACAAGGTAATAAGGCAAACTGCTTTCTTTCAAAATGCCTAGTAAGATGTTCTGAGCATTTTAGATGATCCTACATAGCTCCATGATCTCTTGTGAAATAAATGTTAGCTTGTGATTAAACGTTGGTATTTTCCAATTCTCCAATTATAAAAAATATGTAAATCTTCTAAGATTATAATTATACATTATATTAAAGAAAGTCATGTACATAAATAATAAAGAAGAATCTCATTTTCTTTTAAGCTTAAGTTTTCCATATTTTCCTGGTTTGGAGGTATCTTAAAGGTAGAAAAGATTATAGACTTTGGGAGATTTTATTTATTTAGATATTATTTAAGACAGAGATTCCACTAATGCTTATGGAATTACTTCTTCATAAACAGCAACCTCCTCTGTACCCTCAAATTCTTCTCTAAAGGCTTCCTCAACCTTCTTGCCTTAAAAGAAACATGGCTATCCCCAGAAAACAGCACTATCCCTGAATCCTCCTCAAGTAAATTGAGGCCATTGTCCTTTCTCACCGCTTCTTTCCCATTCTCTTGTTAAAAACTCAGCTGATTTGACACTCCAGCCAGTCAGGTGTTCTCCCTTTCCCCCCTTCATCACTGTTATTTATTAAACTTCAGTTAAGTTTCACTTGTTTACCAGAAGAATTGACACATCGACTTTCTCTGCCTTCCAAGTCATGCCATTGTCCTGAGATAATATCATATCCCCTCAATTTTTAGGTTTTCTCCTGTGTAATGACTTTCTCCTCTACCCTCTCTACTTCCATTTTAGTGGTCACAGTAATTGTAACTGTTCTACTTCTCAAAACACCAAAATAAACATCTCGGTCTCCTCTCGTTCCAATTTGGTTTGCCAAGTATTCACAGTATTAGCAATCTTTAAATTCACCAAGATTCCAGTCTGTTGATTCCTTTTCTGTCTCCCAATCCACACTTCCTTTACTTTCTCCCCTTTTAATCCAGCGTACATTCCCTGGTGTGTCATTCTCAGTCATTCGCTTAATTGTCTTAACAGTAACCTACATTGTTTTGTTTCTGCCCTCCTATATGCGCCTTAGCCTACCCTGCAACGTACATTTTCTTTTTATGTTTCCCCCACAAAACCTCTACCTGGCTGAAGTCAGCTCTCTACTTTCTCATCACCTCAAGTAGAACTGCAGAGAATTTTTAAACAAAGTCACTCCACGGGTCTATGGGTAGCCCTGTACATTTTGCATCACCAACCCCAAATGGATTCCTAGTGCTGCATTAGCCGTCATCATCTCTGTCCGCTCATCTCACTTCCCCTTTCCCCACAGCAATGAAATTAAACTTTATTTATTCTTTTCAAGTACCCCTCCCACTTTCATCAGCTCTTACATCCTATCACACTGGAATGTACTTATCTTGAAGCTGCCAAGCATACGGATTGTCAATATCTATATTAATGTCACCTTCCTTCCCCTCAGTGACAACAGGAATGCCATATGTTCTCTCTCTTTGGGTTATGTTTCTCTCTGTGCGTTGGGTTCCATCTTCTTTCCCCTCTTAGGAATTTTACATCATTATTTTTCTGCCTCTCTTCTGCAAAGCCAACCTCTCCATCTCACTAAATCCTTCCAGTTGGCTTTTCAGCATATGCAGTCTCTCCCTTTAAAACTAAACTACACAAAATATGTCTTTGAAGTTACTGCTCTATTTCTTGCCTCCACTTTAACACTAAATTATTCAAGAAGTTATGTGCACTAACTGTCTCCCAGTCAATCCTTCACCACTACAATCTGCCTTCCAACCTTTTCACTTCCACCAAAACCATTTTGCTCAACAGCTTATATCTATGTTGTTAAACTCAAAGGACATATTTAAATCCTTACCTAATTTACACTCAGTAAGAATTCAATATTGTTACAGATATCCTTTCCTTCTGATTTTCTCCTTTCTTCTTGTCTTCTTTTGCTCCTCTACCACAAAATTAAATGTCAGCACTTTTCAGAGCTTGGTTCTGGATTTGTTTCTTATCACACTTGAAGGAAGTTCATCCACATCCATTGTTTTTGTTTCAATTACCATTAACAGACAGATGACTCACAATTTTCTTGTTCAGTCAGGACTTCTCCTCTAAGCTTCAAGGCTACATATCCTTATGTCTTTTGAATATCTAGATGCCCAAATCATGATCTTTTACCCAACCCAGCCTTGTTCTGGTGCTCTGACATTGTTTAATGGTATGTATTTACTGGAAAGAAAAATGAAATATCTTTCTCTCTGTCTCCCTCCTCTCTCTCTCTCTCTCTCTCTCTCTCACACACACACACACACACACAAGCACACACACACACCTCAGACTCATTCCGTTACCTAAACTTGTCAGTTTTCGTCATTAAGTGCTGCATATTTTTCCACTAAACTGGTGTTTTGTTTTTGTGTGTGTGTGTGTGTTTGTTTAAGCCTGTAGATTTCTATTCAAAGTAAATCTTTTGTGGAACCAGTGCATAAAACAGATTAAAAGAGATTAAAGCAGATCACTGCTGTGATTAGAGACAGTTCAATTCAACCTTATCTAAGAAGATCTTTTATGTCCCTACACAGACCCCTCTTTACCACTTGACTTAAGGAAATTATTCTAAGCAACTTCCCACAGAATCACTTGGATCTGAAGGTTGAGGCTTAGGAACAGTTCTACTGCATTCATATGTTGACTGTCTATGGGGCCTTTTACCACCTCAGTACATGATGTACTCTTGGTATTTGTGAATTTGAAGTTGAGAATACCAATATAGCAGAAGTTAATGTCATCACTGGCTGAGATATTTGCTTCAACCATTTCACCAAATCACATGTTTCTATATGAAACAGAAAGGTGACCTTTTCATGACATCAGTTGAGTCCATGGACTATATTTAGCATTCCATCTTTTGTCAAAACAAAAACTTTCTTAGAAGGAATCACTACTTTTCGGCATCTTCATTTTATCTTTATTTATCTTATTTTATTTCTGCTGATGCTAGGAGTGAGGTTAAATTGCTAAAACAAAAGCAGATGGATACTGCATCCATTTAATAGCAATTGCTTTACACAATAGTGGGAGAGGATACCAGAATGAACTAGATGAGGAATCTGCATTTCATTAGCTAAGGAGCTTATACCCACATGCCATGCATGTCTGAAATTGTGTCTCAACAGCATAACCATCGGTACTGTTATGAACTGGGGTTTTTTACAATAGCTGAAAGCACAAATGTTAAGGGAAATGCCCTGAAAAAATGGCAGCTCTTTTCCCTCAGTTTTTCTCCTGTAAATGTTTTTTTAGTTCCAGTTTAAGTTCACAGTAATGAAGATAGTATGCCTCATATATTTGGGGGGTATTTGAAGATGAGATCATCAAATGCATACTACTATTTTCTAATTATATATTGATATATATTTGATATGATAATATATAAGTGGGTATGAAAATTAGAAAACATAAGCATGCTGAGAGGTTATTTTTCCAAAACCCTTGCCTTTTCATTCATATCATACACCTAGAAAATGTGTCTACTCTAAGAAATGTTTTAGAGTTTTTAGCTGTTTCTCAAACTTAATTCATTTATTTGAGTGTATTTTAAATTTAACAAAAGTGAAGAGCAAGTCACCACATCATTGTTTGAATTGCTGCTGTTTAGAAAATATAACTTCGTGTACAAAAATCTAAAACTTACAATTAGAGATTGAGACAATTTTCAATATATTACTTGATTTAAATATACATATTTGAGAAGCAAAAGTATATATATTGCTTCTCAAGATGTCTTAGCTCATTTACTAACTTTTTACCATTTTTATGCAAAATGGTCTGATTGACTTGGTTTGTTTTGTTATATTACTTAATCCATAAAATAAGGAACACTAGTTCTCTGTATATGAAATACACTTTATCCTTTTTCCTTTAGGAAACTTTTCTCTCTTCAATGTTAAATTACCATCTCAAAGAAGTAATTTCACAATCTTTATGAATTGCCAAACTGTACTTACTATAGGTAGGGTGGCTGAATGGGTTGGTAATTTAGGAGCTCTGTAATTACTAAGATTATCATTACAGGGTGAGCATGATATTAAAAAAAATCTCATTTCCTTCTGTCTTAAGAATATAATGTCAATATATTGCTATTTTTTGAAGTCCCTCATGGACATTTCTCATGTCTTAGGCAGTAGTATCTATTAGCATATATTACATTGTATTGTGACCCTTATTTCCACTTTCTGTCTTTTATGAGAGCAAACAAACAAAAAAAAGCCACATGAAAGAAAAGCTAATTCAGAAGTGGAACTAGTGGCAGGAAAGTAAACTAAGTGTCAGATATGTGTTTGCAGTTCTTGGCTAAGTTATCAAAATTTTACCCGAAGCATGTTAGAAAACATCACTTATGGAACCCCCTCCTCTCTCACTCTTGCCTTCTAAACCCTCTGAAAACCACATCTGTTTCCCACTGATAGCTTTTAACATGCATCCCTTTAATGTCTTCTAACAGGAAGTGGAAATTGAGAGAAGTTTACGTTCACCAAAATTTAAGAGTCACCCTGGGAGCCCGTCCGATGATTCTCCGAATGATTCAGACAAGAAAGGCGAGGAAACAGCTTTTGACAAGATGTCACCTGAAAGTGACATCCTGGAAGGTTGGCACAATATTTTTTTTTGATGTGATTTCTTGGGATCATATATTGCATAATATGATTGGTTGATAAGAATAGAAATATAAAAGCTTTGTTTTAAAAATTAATAAGAAACAAGTGAGAGGATATAGGCTTAAGAAATACAATTCAGGGAAAATAGTAGTATATTTAAATACTTGTATCTCTATTATATTTGCTTTAATTTTTAAAACTAAATAGAATATATTTGAATTGATTGTAAACCAATACAATAAGCATTTTCAGCATTGGGCTTTTTGAACAATGCATTTGACCATCATCTGACTTTTCCTTTTGCAAAAGAAAGGAAACATATTTGTCTCTCTGTCTGTGGGATAATAAAAGGATAATATATAAGTTACTGTCAGTGGCAAAATTAAAAAAAATTAGAAATGCCTTCAGCATCTCTTTTTTCAGGCAATTAAACTAAATGTGCTTAATGAATTTGGAATACGAAGTTACATGAGTGTGTCATAATTCAGGAGAAAACCTCGTAAATTTGATTAATGTTTTACAAATGTCATTAAAAAGTTAATAGCTCATATGTTAGAAATTGTGCTATTAATATAATTTTCAACTATGACAGAAGTGCAAAATATAAATAATTTTTTGGGAAATACAGATATCATTTATCATTTCTGATTAGTAACATTCTAGATTTTTTCATTTTAGCCAAGCAGTGCATACTATACTATTTGTGCTGTTTGTTAAAATCGTAATTAGTACAACTTTCAAGATGTCATTTCGTGTGTGTGTGTGTGTGTATAACTGTGTATATACACACACACACATAACTGTCAAGTTTCCAGTCAACATCAGCAGTGTGGAATATAACAGGCAGTTCACAATTTGGGAAAGCCAATAATGCTCCCGTTAAAACTTTGCCATTAGGATGCCTGGGTGGCTCAGTCAGTTAAGTGTCCTACTCTTGCTTTCTGCTCAGGTCATGATCTTACAGTCAGTGAGACTGAGCCCTGAGTCACACTCTGTACTGACAGAGCAGAGTCTGCTCAGGATTCTCTCCCTCTCCCCCTCCCTCTCTCTGCCCCTCCCCTGTTCATGTGTGTTCTCTCTCTCAAAAAAAATAAAAATACTTAAAAAAAAAAAAAAAAAACCTTTGCTATTCAAAGTGTCCTCTGTGAATCAGAGTATCAGCATTATCTGAAGGCATATTGGAAATGCAGAACTTTGGGCCCTACACTAACTCTACCAAACCAGAATCTGCATTTTAACAAGATCCTCAGATGATTCATGTGCACATTAAAGTTTGAGAAACTTTACTCTAGGCCCCTCTGGATAATTTACATATGATTCAGCCCATTCTGATTCCAATCGGTTAAGTACTGTAATTTGGAGTGGGAGGTGAGTATGGGAAGAATAAAGAGGAGTTTGCTAATGATGAACTGGATGGACATGGATTTCTAAATACAAGTAATTTGGGATCTCAATGTCTAATTTTCATTTGCAGTTCATTTTTGTATGCCCAGTTGATAGCCTCAGATGATTAGTTCAGTCTTAAAGAATTTATTCCACATATTTCATAAACTTTATGAACAATTGGCTGAATGCCAAAGAATTAGATTAGCAGAGGCCAAAAAAGGGAAGCTTTAGGGATGATTTATGTTCAGATGATGTTGACCTACCGAGATCTTCGCACAGGGAGGCCAGTATGAGGTTGGCAACTGACCAGTGTTGCATGAGACAAACACCTTCGCTCAACCTGCCTCACTTTTCTCCTGTGTTTTCTGTTTCTCATGCAGAAATTTTTAAAGCCTCTTTATTTTACACACTTAAAAAGGTATTCTGGAAGGTAATCATTATTGAGTATCAAGGTATGACTTAAATTTAAGAATGACCTCAGATTTAAATTTCCTGGTATGTTGAAAGCATCAAGAGCTAAACTGAAAAACACAGGGTGTGAATACTGTACTAAGGATGAACACAGCAGCTAACTTTACTTTTATTTTATCTGTACAAGGCACAAGAACTGTATTTCTATGTGTCACTACTTGTAAAAGAAAGACATTTCTTTCATTTGGGGATCCTGTTAATTCTTTCATGGTGACCAAAATTTCTACCTAAGGTGGGACAGTTATGAGCCCTTTTAAAGCAGATAGTTAGGTTTGACAGGCTTTATAATGAGCTCTACCAAACCTGCACAACGAAAAAGTGTATCGGCTGCCTTTTTGTTGCAAAGAGAATTTATTCCAAGAAGACAAATATGTGCATCTGAATAAAATGTGGTAACAAATATGTCAGAGTATGTGATTATATGAGTGGCTGTGATGGCCTCACATACTAAACATCTTAAGTAGCCTCGAGAGTTTCATACTTGAAGGCAATATTTATTTAGAGCTCTTTCATAAACAATAGAATCTTAAAATGGAACTTAAAAAGATCATTACAACATAGCTACCTAATGTCCTGCCTTCCTAGAATTTAGTAAAATCCATGTAAATTGATCAACGGATGCATCTCAAGACTCCAGTATAGCAATGGCTTTGGATTATTAGTTCCCACCCTTATTCTCAATTGCAGGTCCTGGGTAGCCACACAGAAAGGCACTGGGATCCCCCCAGATTTCTTTCTGCACTTGATGATCCATCCACTCCCAAGTTGTATTTGATTGCTTTCCCCACCCTTAATTAGGTTACCAATATATTTGTGTCAAATAAACCGTAGTGCTTCATATGTATGTTGGTGCATTCCATTCACACTTTCCGTGGGATGTATTCTAATTGTTAGCTGCTCCAATGATCCTAGTAAGACTTGGCTCCTTTGAAATTAAATGTCAAGCATGAAAAATCCATAATTTGACAAATCTGGGTGATGTAATAGATACAAGGGAAAAAATAAATTCATATAAATAGTTTTGATTAATGGTACCACAGTGATATAAAATGTCTGTGAAATTGCCTTTAGCTATTTTAAAACCAGTTAAGCTGGAAAGTGAATATTGGGAGTCTTAGATACTGATTTACATGGTTTGATCTACCTCAGTTTGATCTACCTGTATGTAGAGTAAAAATTTTATTTTTTCCACAGAAAAAATCTGATTCAAAGGATGCTTCACATAGAACAGGTGATTGATTATTGTTCATCATGTCTAAATATTTTAATATGACAATTACCTAGTTTTCACTTTTATTCTCTAAATCAGCATTTGAATATTAATCTTCTTAGCCATCAACATGTAAAATGCTGAAAGATAAAATACACATTAAAGTCATTCGTTCACGACTTTTGTAATAACCCTTAGAAATTACCTGCTGTATTTCTCTTTTTATTCTGTTCCATTAAAGCAGATTCATTCTTTATTCTTGTAACAGCCATCCATCTTCTTTGGTAGATTTTGCAAATCAAACTCAGGATTCTGTTTTGTTTAAATTTTCTACTCTCTAAGTAGTGGGATCCTTTCAGCTATTAATGTTTCTGAAATACTGATGGATGTGCAATATATGTATTTGTGTGTGAACTGTTGCTGTTTATATATCTTATTTTTTCATTTAAAAACAGACATTTTAGAGAAATGCTGTATGATAAACAACTGTATGTTGTACAGTGTGCAAAGCACTAGCCACTAACCACTGATGGCTATGGCACACTTGAAAAGTAGCTAGTGCGACTAAGCAACTTGTTAATTTTATTGAATCCTAACTAATTTAAATGTAAACAGTCACCATTTTGGACAGCCCAAATTTAGCAGATGTCATTTCTCCAAATAACTTGTCTACCCTTTTCATAGGAAGGAGTTCAGATGCCAGTTGTTCATTTTAAGTTATCCTTTCTTTGCAAATTTATCTTAATTAAAATGTATGTGAATCAGTGTAAAGATAATCTATGTTTGTAAACTAAACAAATCAGTAGCGGTAATCCACATATTAAAAAGACTGCCTTCAAGAGCTGGTAATGGTCTTCTCTCTATGGTATTTCCTAGTGGTAAAGAAAAAAATACTTTCACCTGTGTTCCCTTTTCAGCATATGGAAAAACAATTCTTTTATCATAGGAACAGATATATCTATGCGTTTTTCCATAACATCTTTTGTAGGGCTTAATTTTCTTGGGAATGTGAATCATCACAGGTCAGGAAGCACACCATTTGCTTAATACCTAAAGTCGACACAGTTAAATGAAATGCAGTAACAGGATACTTTAAAATTAACAAAACTGTTCCTTTAATAAAAAGGGGCTTTGTTTGGAAACTTATAAATAAATCAGACATTTAGTCACAGAGCCGCCCTGGTGAAGGCCATCAGTACCATTCCTTTGGCTCTGACTGATTTGTTCTTTCTAATGAGACTCAGACAACAGGCTTTAGACTTAGTCTCTGGACAAACACCACCGTGGACCCAAGACTCCCAGCCCAGTCTTAAGCTCCAAACCTGCTTCCTTACCCATCCATACCCTCTTTCATGCCCCAGACAATCTCCTGTAAAACAAGCCATGTTATTTTCATTCACATAGGAGACTTTTCATTAGTAGAAATGTTGTCAGTGAAGTACAATTTAAAATAATTCTGAGATAACGCCCTTTACAAAGTGAAGAATCCTTTTGTCATTTGATCAGTATTTGATATGTTTCATCTGTTTCCTCGATTTGGGAGTGTTTTTTCTCTCGTAAAGTGGGTTTTACCTGCAGTTTTCAATGACTTCCACATGTTCCTGTTAGTTGCTTTTATAGTCAATGAGTCAAAACAAATTCCAGAGTTAAATGATGGTTCTCCTGGAAGGGGCAGCTGCGAGTTTGCTATTCAGAGGAAATTGTAATGAAAGGTCTATTCATGAGGTCTTTCACATGGAAGTTATAAATCCCCTTGGAACGTTGGAAAATTTCTGTTGATTAATAATCAAAATCCCAGGAACTCATTTTGAACTTGTGTATGGTCATACTTAATTTTAAAACATGATGCCATCAAAGAAAGAGAACAACATATATAAATGTCCCCTTGGAATGCATTCATTCATTTTCCTTCCTTCCAACTGGAAAGAACTGCTGTTTTTAAAATATTCTGATTATAGAATCAGAATATATATCTATTCCTAGAGAATATTTTTGATGTGGTATTTTTATTTGTCCATTTATTCATTCAGTCAATATTTATTGAGTGCCTAAAGCTGCTAGGTACTAGTCTAAGTGCTTGAGGACATCAATGAACAAAACAGACAAAAACAAGAAAAAAAAAAGAAAAAAAGAAAAGCCCTGCTCTTGTGTAGCTTATACTATAACATGCAGAAGCACACCATGAACAATAAAAATAGTGCAGAAGTAAATTACATGCCAGAAGGTAATAGGCACTATAGAAAATACAGACTCTGATAGAGAGGGTGGAGCATGGTGGAGATTTGCCTTTTCAATTAGAATAGCCGTGATCAGACACAACAAAAAGGTGACATTTAAACTAAGACTTGCATAAATTATTTTCCCTTTTCCTTCATTATTAAAAGCATACAGAGTCATATTTTTTATGTATTCAAGACAAATATATTCAAGAAGATTTGGAGCAGAATCCTCCCTGGGTGATCTTCTTCCTCATGATTGTAACAACCATATTGCTAGTTTCTATGCAGTTCCTTGAAGCAGAGGAAGGATATACATCAATAAATCCCTTATACCTTACTCTTGTCTCCAACGCAAAGTGTATGAAACTATTCCTCCTTGCGTTCCTCAATATGTCTTGCACTTTTGGGGTATATTTATTGCTTTTTCTGTCTCCAGAAGATGGACTCAGACAGGAGGCGAGGAGTTCAAGGAGAATGACAGGGCTGGCTGAAGAGTTGGAAGTCTATACATGGGATCCAAACAAGGAATTGGTTATTCTAGGGCAAGGGACTTGAGAATTACCTAATAGGTTTGAAATTAGAGTGTTAGTACAAAGGTGAAACACAAGAACCCTGCATCTTAAACTGAGTTTATGATTCAATGTGTTTATCCAGGTTGGCACAGCTCATATGACCATCAGTGTTCCAAAATAAAGACAACGTTAGAGGTTCACGAATGCAGTAGGTCCATACTGGACAAGTTTAATGACAGGTGTTGGTGATGCAATCCTAGCTGAGTTTAAGGATAAAACACCCTGTCACTAAGGATTAGCACGTGACTAAAAGAACACATTACTTTGAGGCAATGATTATGACTGAAAGGGAAGAAGGAAAGAAGTAAGGAAGCAAGAGTGAGAAGGAGAAAGGAGGAGAGAAGGAGGAAGGAAATGAAAGGGACAGAGACAGAAAGAGGAATGGAGGAAGAATAGCAAGAAGAGAATGGAAAAAAGAATAAAACAGTTCTATGAAGATTTTGAGAAGTAGCTATAATATTAAAGAGCTGGGTTTTGGTGTCAGAAACAAAAACAGAGTAGAAGCAGTAGCAACATCCATAAATCCAGCAAACATTTGCTGAGAAGGGTGAAAATTCCAGGTAGATCTAGCAAAATCATGAGGGAGCACTGAAAGTAAGGGGGGGAGGTTTTCATATGTTTGATGCTTAACAATTCAATAAATGTCCCTATATCCCCATGAGATGAGATACTACAAAGTTCTAGATTCTAAATTGGGAGTAAAACAATTCAGATTAATTACACCCTGCCAGATTAAGAAGGATGTTTACATGAAAAGGGAACACTTGAGCTTTATTCTTTCAGAGTGGATTAAAATGTTCATTGACATGTTTTAATAATGTTTACAAAACTGAAGGAGTGAAGTATTTGGCTATTTTTCACCATGACAGAAAACTAACATTCTAGGGCCAATCCTCTGCTCTAGATATCCCCAATTATGGGAAGAGGGGGAAATACCACTAAGTGTATTTGCTAAGTAACAATTTTTTTAGATCCAATTTTCAAGGTGTATGAAATTTGTAATGTACTGTATTTTCAGATTTAGAGCCAAATATTTTTATTAAAAATGTGTATTTTCTATGAATATTTTATGGATATTTAATATTAAAAATACTTTATTTACTTGAAATCAAAATTAATTATAAATACTTATAATCATAACTTCTTAGTCCTGGTTAATGCAGCTCTACATGCCCTCTAAAATATATAGTCTTCATGATGAATTATAAGAATAGCAACCTATTAATAATAAATGTGAAACACAAATAATAATAGCACATGAAACTTTCTCTTTGTGAAGAGCTACATGTTTCTATATTTGACTTTTTATCCACATCTATAAATATGGGGATGGGGCTAAAATAATGTTCTATGAATAAATTCTGCATGTCACAGTTAGGATTCTTTACTTGCAACTTCCAAATTGATGAAATACTATATGAGGCCTCAATTAGAAGAGTACACAAAGTCCTAGCCAGAGGGTCTCAGGAATCTTAAAGACTACCACAAACTTTGTATTGCCTAAGACAAAGAACCAGAAGTTCNAAAAAATCCATTCTCACCAAAGTCATTCCGTTTAATAGTTTATTTGTTATAATATTTTAGCACTTAACATTCTAGATACGTCCAGATTTATTAGGGGATATATAATCATTCTCTGGGGACTTGGTAAGAACATTACTTTTCATATACATCAGAGAAGAATTCAATATAACACCTCCAACTATTTTATACCATGAAGTCACAATACTTTTGACTTTTGACTCATTGATTAAATATCTTCATTCTCCATTCCTAATGCTGACATACGGCACTATGGGAGATGGTATCAGAACATTTGGTTCATTACTTTTATTTATGTTACAGACATTAACATTTAATGTTAATTTATAGTGGATCCAAGTTGTTAAATGACTAGTAGAAGCAAAATATAAATCCTCTCTGGAGGAATGTAACTTCAACTGGGACCTCAATAAAATCCCAAAGAGAAAGCTCCAGTGAATATGAGCTTACAATCAAAAATCACAATTAGATAAGAAATAAAGTTAAGTAAGAGCCAGCAAGTATAATAAAGCAGGACTATACTTACAGAGGTATCCCAGAAAGGGAACTCTGTATCCTATGGAATTTAGTTTGTAAAACATCTTGCATTCAAGTTAGTTGAAAATGTATAGACTAGGCACAGCTGGGTGGTTCAGTCTGTCAAGCATCTGACTTCTGCTCAGATCATGGTCTCATGGGTTGTGAGCGTTAGCCCCATTTCAGGATTCTCTCTCTGTCCCCCTCTCTTTGTCCCTTGTGGGATTCTCCCTTTCTCTCTCCCTCTCTCTTTGTCCCTCACTCATGTTCTCTCTCTCTCTCAAAAAAGAAAAAAAAAGAAAGAAAGAAAAAGAGAAGAAAAAAATTTATAGACTCATCAGTGAACTAGTAGTTAGATAATAGTCTGTTAAAATAAATAAGTAAAAAAAAATCCTGTGTTTCATTAAACACAAAATCTTTTCCAGATTTTTAAAGTGCCAAACATAAAACTCAAAATTCTAGGAAAATTATAGAAGGATATATTTATACTTTCAGAGACAGAAAGGAATTCATTAAAAAACACTAAAAACAGAAACTAGCAAGAGAAAATATGAGAGCAATATCCTAAAAATACTTAAACTTCTAATCTATGAACAATATATTAAAAAATGCTTTAGCATATATAACCAACAAAACATTAATTCCAGGATATATAGGAAACGTATACCAAAGAAGAGACAACCAAATTTCAAATAGGGCAAAGCATGTGAACAAAAGCAAAACTATAAATGGAAAATAATCATATGAAAATGTGAAAAACACTACAAATAATTAAGACAACATAACTTACATAATAATTAAGCATAATATTTTTCATCAAAATGGAAAAAAGTGTAACAATTTGATTTTACGATATATAAGGAAAAAGACCCTCTCAAGGTGCCTGGTGGCTTCGTTGGTTGGGCTTCCAGCTCTTGATTTCAGATCAGGTCATGATCTCAGGTTTACTGAGAGAAAGCCCGAGTCAGGGTCTGCACTGACAGCACAGAGCCTCTTGGGATTATTTCTCTCCCTCTCTCTACCCAAACCCTGCATGTACTTGCATGCATGTGCATGTGCACTGTCTCTCTCAAAATAAATACAAATTTTACAAAAATAGACCCTCTCTTTTTTTAAAATATAATGTATCTGTCAAATTGGCTTCCATACAACACCCAGTGCTCACCTCAACATATGCCCTCTTCATTGCCCATCATCCACTTTCCTCTCTCCCCCACTTCCGATCAACCCTCAGTTTGTTCTCTATATCCAGAGTCTCTTATGGTTTGCCTCCCTCCCTCTCTGTTTGTAACTTTTTTTTTCCCCATTCCCTTCCTCCATGGTCTTCTGCTAAGTTTCTCAAAATCCACACATGAGTGAAACATGTGGTATCTGTCTTTCTCTGACTTATTTCATTTAGCATAATACCATCTAGTTCCATCCAAACCGCTCAAAATGACAATATTTCATTCTTTCTCATTGCTGTGTAGTATTCCATTGTATATATAAACCACATCTTCTTGATCCATTTGTCAGTTGATAGACATTTAGGCTCTTCCCATAATTTGGCTATTCTTGAAAGTGCTGCTATGAACATTGAGGTACATGTGCCCTTATGCATCAGCACTCCTTTACCCCTTGGGTAAATTCCCTACAGTGCTATTGCTAAGTCATAAGGTAGTTCTGTTTTTAATTTTTTGAGGAATCCCCACACTGTTTTCCAGAGGGGCTGCACCAGTTTGCATTCCCACCAAGTGTAGGAGGGTGCCCGTTTCTCCACATCCTCGACAGCATCTATAGTCTCCTGATTTGTTCATTTTAGTCACTCTGACCCGCTTGAGGTGGTATCTCAGTGTGGCTTTGATTTGTATTTCCTTGATGATGTGTGATGTTGAGCATCGTTTCATGTATCTGTAGGCCATCTAGATGTCTTCTTTGAAAAAGTGTCTATTCATGTCTTCTGTACATTTCGTCACTGGATTATTTGTTTTTCGGGTGTGGAGTTTGGTGAGTTCTTTATAGATTTTGTATACTAGCCCTTTATCTGATATGTCATTTGCAGATATCTTTTCCCATTCCATCAGTTGCCTTTCAGTTTTGTTGATTGTTTCCTTTGCAGTGTAGAAGCTTTTTGTCTTGATGAAGTCCCAACAGTTCATTTTTGCTTTTTATTCCCTTGTCTTTGGAGATGTGTCAAGTAAGAAATTGCTGCAGCTGAGGTCAAAGAGACTGTGGTTGCTTTCTCCTCTAGGGTTTTGAAGGTTTCCTGTCTCACATTCAGGTCCTTTATCCATTTTGAGTATATTTTTGTGCATGGTGTGAGAAAATGATCTAGTTTCATTCTTCTGCATGTTACTGTCCAGTTCTCCCAGCACCATCTGTTAAAGAGACTGTGTTTTTTTTCCATTGGATACTCTTTCCTACTTTGTCAAAGATTACTTGGCCATACATTTTTGGGTCCAATTCTGGATTCTCTATTCTATTCCATTGGTCTATGTGTCTGTTTTTGTGCCAATACCATACTGTCTTGATGATTACAGCTTTGTAGTAGAGGCTAAAAAAAAATAGACCCTCTCATATGTTGTTGGTGATAGTACAGAAATGGTATGATCTCTTGGAGACACAACTTAATGGTGTTAATTAAAATTCAAAATGTCAACCAAAAAATGCCTTGTCAACTTTTATCTATTTTTATAAAAGAAACACTAAACATGAGTATAACCCTCAGTGATGGAGGATATTTATTGCAGTACTGATTTTATATGAGAAAAATTGGGGGTGCCTCGGTGGCTCAGTCGAAGTATCTGACTCTTGGTTTCAGCTCAAGTCATGATCTCACGAGTTCAAGCCCCGTGCCAGGCTCTGCGCTGGCAGCACAGAAGCCTGCTTGGGATTCTTGCTCTCCCCTCTCTCTTCCCCTCCCCCACTCATGCTGCCTCTCACTCAAAATAAATAAACTTAATAAAATGTTTTTAATTAAAAAAAGAGAAAAAATATGTACAGCTTACCTGTCTATCAATAGGGTAATGATTAAATAAATTATGGTTTACCCATACCACAAAATTTTATACAGAATTGATAAAAATGGGATAGTTCAGTTGGTACTACATAAAAAGCCTTGTGAGATGTAATTAGGTTGTTGTGCTATTATGTTTTACAGCAAGAAAACATTGTTCATGTATTGCTAACATAATTTTTTTAAGTTTATTTATTTTTGAGAGAGAGAGCACGAGTTGGGGAGGGGCAGGGAGAGAGGGGGAGAGAGAGAATCCCAAGCAAGCTCCACACTGTCAGCACAGAGCCTGATGCAGGGCTCAAACCGGTGAAACTGGGAGTTCACGACCTGAGCGGAAACCAAGACATGGATGCTTAACCAGCTGAGACACCTAGGTGCCCCACTGACATATATATATATATTTTTTTTTATTTCTGAGAGAAAGAGAAAGAGAGGCAGCATGAGCACGGTAGGGTCAGAAAGAGAGGGAGACATAGAATCTGAAACAGGGTCCAGGCTCTGAGCTGGTTGTCAACACAAAGCCCGACGTGGGGCTCGAACCTACAAACCGTGAGATCATGACCTGAGCTGAAGTCAGAAACTTAACCAACTGAGCCACCCAGACGCCCCCATATTTAAAAAAAATAAAAATCCTTAAGAATGTGGCAACTTTCTGATTAAGAAAATTAAGACACTAAATTTCTATAGTACTATGATACTAAAATTTTCTTGGCCTACATACATGTATGCTTAAGAACTATAAAAAGCTGTAAAAAGTTGTTTAAATTTTATAATGGTAACATAAACAAAAACTATCATATTAAAATATGGTCATTTGGACAGTAAAACTTGCCTTTTGTTGTTTTATTCCACATATTTTTATTTTTGAAAGAGAGAGAGCATGGATGAGCGAGTGGCAGAGAGAGAGGGAGAGAGAGAGAGAGAATACCACGCAGACAGGGCTCAAGCTCACCTGAAGCCGTGCTCCCACTCACGAACCCTGAGGTCATATCCTGAGCCAAAGTTGGATGCTTAACTGACTGAGTCACGTGGTTAGAGACCCTCAACATATGTTTAGACCACTGTTGATTCCATTTTTGTTCAATTTTGTGAAAGCTTTTTAAAGATTTGTCATTTTAAAATAGTAGTGAATAAAGTATTTTATTCACAATCATATAACTTGAAATAAAATTTATTTTTGAACCCAGCTCTATTTATGACTTTGCGTAATCCGAACAACAAAATCTAGATTCCTTTTTTGTTTATAAAGGAGTGAATTCAATGTTTATTCATTTATCACTAAGCAATTTGGATTCGGTCCCAGTGGCTATAGTACTTTGTCTAAGTTTTTTTGTGTGTTTCAACTAGCTCTTAATAAACACTTCAGATATGTTAAGTAATAGTGGAAGTTGCTAATGGCATAAAGAATATTCTTATTAAATATAAGCCAATAGACTGAATTTCTATTGAGGCCAAGTCAAAGCACAGGATAAGAAATAATAAGAAATGAATTCTGAGGCAGAAAAAGTTTAACAAAAGAAAATACGTCACCAAAAAACAGATTCTCTAGCAAGCATAGACCTCTATATTTTAAGGGAGGATGTAAACAGCAATACAAGGATGCACAAAACATCCTCTTTAACCTCTCGAGTCTTAAGATCTGGTCCAGAGTTTCTAAAATCACCCTCCTAGCATGATTATTAAAATTCAGCTTTCTCTGAGCAACCTACAGTATAAAGCAACAATGTAGCTTACTCTCATTGATTTAGACTGTACATATCAGTGCATTTTAATAAACGCTCCAAGTGCTTTCTTTGCACTCTGGTCTAGTCTGGTAGACTGCATTATCTTAGATTTTGTTTGCTAAGGGAAATGCCACTGAATTCTAGCATCTCATCTGTAACAAGATCTGTCCTATTTTGGAGAAAGGATGGAGTTGGGCTGGAGTGAGATCCAAGTTTCAAGTTTTAGATACAGGCCAGTCAACATGGAAATAACTAACAATATAAGGCACATAAACACAGAAAAGTAATATAAAAATCCAAATGAAGAAAAATTTTCCTTAGACACAGATAGGAAAAACTATTCTCAAGTAAGTCCTGAGACCCTCCCCTTTTCTTCTTTACAGTCATTCTGGGACATTCTTATTTTATACTGGAGTGTTTGTGTCAGTGAAACAATGTTGCAACATCTGGGTTGAATTGATTCACTTAGCATTAAATGGTTGAGTATCACTTTTTCCCCCAAATTTTTATTTAAATTCTAGTTAGTTAACATATAATGTAATACTTGTTTCAAGAGTAGAATTTGGTGATTCATCACGTGCGTATAACACCCAGTGCTTATCACAAGTGCCTTCCTTAATGCCCAACCCATTTAGCCCAATCCCCCACCCAACTGCCTCATCAAACCTCAGTTTGTTCTTTATAGTTAAGAGTCTCTTATGATTTGCCTCCTTCTGTTTTTTTTCCTTGCACTATGTTAGAGAGAGAGAGAGAGAGAGCTGGGGAGAGGGGCAGAGGGAAAGAGAGAATCTTAAGCAGACTCCACGCTCAGCACAGAACCCGATGCAAGGCTCGATCCCATGATCGAGGGATCATGACCTGAATCAAAATCAAGATCCAGATGCTCAACCAACTAAGCCCACCCAGGTGCCCTGAGTATTAATTTTTTTTGATGAATATATGTGTGTGTGTGTGTGTGTGTGTGCGTTGCATATATGTATACACATGCACACACACATATATGCAGTAGCTGGGTCATAGAGTAGTTCTATTTTTAACTTTTTGAGTAATTTTTGAGGAATCTCCATACTGTTTTCCAGAATGGTTGCACCAGTTTCCATTCCCACCAGCAGTGTAAGAGAGTCCCCCCTTCTCTACATCCTCACCAACATCTGTTGTTTCCTCTGTTGTTAATTTTAGCCATTCTGAAGCATGAGAGGTGTTATCTTATTGCAGTTTTCATTTGTACTTCCCTGACGATGAGTGATGTTGAGCATCTTTTCATGTGCCTGTTGGCCAT
Organism: Crocuta crocuta; assembly: GCF_008692635.1. Classification (NCBI taxonomy): domain Eukaryota; kingdom Metazoa; phylum Chordata; class Mammalia; order Carnivora; family Hyaenidae; genus Crocuta; species Crocuta crocuta. Next base: position 1,709,666 of record NW_027551572.1, read on the forward strand.
CTGGATGTCTTCTCTGAAAAAGCGTCTATTCATGTCTTCTGCCCATTTCTTCACTGGAGTATTTGTTTTTCAGGTGTTAAGTTTGATAAGTTCTTTATGGATTCTGAATACTAAACCTTTATTCAATATGTCATTTGCAAATATCTTCTCCCATCCTATAGGCTGCCTTTTAGTTTTGTTGATTATTTCCTTAGTTGTACAGCTTTTTGGTTGAATATCTCTGTAGACTAGACTAAGAAGACACAAATAAAAGTTAAGGTTATAATCTTGCTCTCAAGGAGCTCCTCTTTAGGAGAATAGAGATATGTATACAAAAATATTGAGATAAATGCTAGTAGAGCTGTAAAATCACTATTCATTTATTCAAGCAACCAATTCATATAATGACTACTGGGTACCAGGCATCAGCTACACCATGGTGAACAAAAACATGGTTTTTGCCCATACGGGATTTCCATTCTGGTGAGGAAGCCAGACAGTAAACACATAATCCCATAACAGATAGGCAATTATAAACTGTTGGAGTAAAGAAAGAAAATTGGGTGCCCTGGGTGGCTCTGATATTACTAGGATCAAAAGAATCATTTAAACATAATATTAGAATTCACTTTTGAGCTGGATTTCTATAGAGTTAGCTCCTGAATCTGAAAAGATATTTTCTATATTGTTTATGTGTTAGTAAGCTGTCAGATGATTGCAGATATGATATCAAGTCCCTTTTTCTGCTGTCATATTTGTAAATCAATTTACAGAAATTCCTGTAGTGAGCTCCTGTGCCTGACACTTCTTTCTGTGAGAGGCAAGTTTCAACCATGTACTTTCATTTCATTCAGCTCAAGCTTGCTTTTTTAGACCAGCTGGGTATTATTGCTTATGTTCTTTCTACTTTTTATTAATGCATTTATAATTGTTTACTTCCTGACGGCAATAGATTTGATATGTCTTCTATGTCCAACATACATACTCTGGACTTGAAGAGCAGGAAGACAAGTCAAGCTATAGTTAATCAGGACTGAAAAGACAGTATAATAGAAACCTCAGCTCTAGATATGTGAATAGCTATTTCAATAAGAGAAATGAGTCTGTGGAAAATTGTTCACCTCTTTTATGTCCATCTATATAATCACTTTATGAAGTACAGGATTCTACAAAATAGAAGATGCTGGATGGCTTAAAGGGAAACTGGTGTTCTGAGCCACTGGCATTTGAGTGACAGATAAAATGATCCCAGGATGTCTTCTTCTGATGTTCCCTCAAATGCAACCCCTCCCTCAAATGCAGTCAACCTCTACTTAACCTATATGATGCTTCTGACATATTATGCACCACATTATTATTTATTTGTCTGTTATTCACATTATGTATCACTATGTGCCCTATACGTGGAGTATATATTCAAAATACTTATTGAATGAATACAGTACTTAATTTTGAAATACTGAGAATCATTGAACACAGCTGTAATTTGTGTATATAGGAGAGTATCCTCTTTCACATACAGACTCCTGTAACAAAATTGTTGAAAATGTAATTAGGTGATGGACAAGCCCAGGTTAAATCATGTATTTGGCACATTAAAAATTGTGCAACCTTAAGAAAGTTACTTAACTGTTATAGGCTTTAGTTTTCTACTTTTTAAGACAATAAAGGTAATAATAATATTTCTTGTGCATGTTATGGGGTTTACCTGGAATATTACGTGAAAAGGATGCTGCATAGCACTCAAAATGGCACTAGTTTTAATGGAAATTTAGAACACAGATTTTGCTTGCCAGCTAGAGAAAGTACATTCTATAAAACTTCTATAAGATATATTTATAATTGGAGTGGACTATTTTAAAGCATCTCTGTAAGATGTTGGTTTCCAAGTTCTTTGAATCAATAAACAACTGTAACTTCATCAAGTGCAAGGCACGCTGTACTTGCCTACTCAGTGCCTAGTAGACACGCTAGGCATGTTGTTTGTGTGAATACATGATTTCCCAGTTTGGGGCAAGGTAATCAGTTATCGATTGTGATTCTGAGACATAAGCTTAAATGAAAAGTCTGAAAAAACTTTATGTCAAATAGACACAATACCTCTATTTTTATGACCTGTCAAATAGTATTATTTTTTAAATGACTAAGGCTTGAAGAGTAAGAGAAACTTACCTATCAACCTAAAACGATAAAGCAAAACATGAATAGCTCTTTGGTGAGTCAATAAAAATGGATGAGGAAACAGACACTTCCCAGTTAAAACCAAAGATAGTGACTGGCTGTTCTGGATTTCCCTCCTCCATGCCCTAATGAATTTTTTCTTTGGATTTTTATTTCTTCTTATTTTTTTTTTCGTTCACAGTCTCAAATGCCATGCTAAAATCATTCTTAAACATTTTCCCAATCCCCTATATAAACAAAGCAAATGTTACTTAGAAGTGTTTACTATGCTTTGTTATTTACAACAACAAAATGCACTTAGTGCAGTGAAGGACAGAAACAAATATTCTTAATGAACACACAAAGNGTTTCATGTATCTGTAGGCCATCTAGATGTCTTCTTTGAAAAAGTGTCTATTCATGTCTTCTGTACATTTCGTCACTGGATTATTTGTTTTTCGGGTGTGGAGTTTGGTGAGTTCTTTATAGATTTTGTATACTAGCCCTTTATCTGATATGTCATTTGCAGATATCTTTTCCCATTCCATCAGTTGCCTTTCAGTTTTGTTGATTGTTTCCTTTGCAGTGTAGAAGCTTTTTGTCTTGATGAAGTCCCAACAGTTCATTTTTGCTTTTTATTCCCTTGTCTTTGGAGATGTGTCAAGTAAGAAATTGCTGCAGCTGAGGTCAAAGAGACTGTGGTTGCTTTCTCCTCTAGGGTTTTGAAGGTTTCCTGTCTCACATTCAGGTCCTTTATCCATTTTGAGTATATTTTTGTGCATGGTGTGAGAAAATGATCTAGTTTCATTCTTCTGCATGTTGCTGTCCAGTTCTCCCAGCACCATCTGTTAAAGAGACTGTGTTTTTTTTCCATTGGATACTCTTTCCTACTTTGTCAAAGATTACTTGGCCATACATTTTTGGGTCCAATTCTGGATTCTCTATTCTATTCCATTGGTCTATGTGTCTGTTTTTGTGCCAATACCATACTGTCTTGATGATTACAGCTTTGTAGTAGAGGCTAAAAAAAAATAGACCCTCTCATATGTTGTTGGTGATAGTACAGAAATGGTATGATCTCTTGGAGACACAACTTAATGGTGTTAATTAAAATTCAAAATGTCAACCAAAAAATGCCTTGTCAACTTTTATCTATTTTTATAAAAGAAACACTAAACATGAGTATAACCCTCAGTGATGGAGGATATTTATTGCAGTACTGATTTTATATGAGAAAAATTGGGGGTGCCTCGGTGGCTCAGTCGAAGTATCTGACTCTTGGTTTCAGCTCAAGTCATGATCTCACGAGTTCAAGCCCCGTGCCAGGCTCTGCGCTGGCAGCACAGAAGCCTGCTTGGGATTCTTGCTCTCCCCTCTCTCTTCCCCTCCCCCACTCATGCTGCCTCTCACTCAAAATAAATAAACTTAATAAAATGTTTTTAATTAAAAAAAGAGAAAAAATATGTACAGCTTACCTGTCTATCAATAGGGTAATGATTAAATAAATTATGGTTTACCCATACCACAAAATTTTATACAGAATTGATAAAAATGGGATAGTTCAGTTGGTACTACATAAAAAGCCTTGTGAGATGTAATTAGGTTGTTGTGCTATTATGTTTTACAGCAAGAAAACATTGTTCATGTATTGCTAACATAATTTTTTTAAGTTTATTTATTTTTGAGAGAGAGAGCACGAGTTGGGGAGGGGCAGGGAGAGAGGGGGAGAGAGAGAATCCCAAGCAAGCTCCACACTGTCAGCACAGAGCCTGATGCAGGGCTCAAACCGGTGAAACTGGGAGTTCACGACCTGAGCGGAAACCAAGACATGGATGCTTAACCAGCTGAGACACCTAGGTGCCCCACTGACATATATATATATTTTTTTTTTATTTCTGAGAGAAAGAGAAAGAGAGGCAGCATGAGCACGGTAGGGTCAGAAAGAGAGGGAGACATAGAATCTGAAACAGGGTCCAGGCTCTGAGCTGGTTGTCAACACAAAGCCCGACGTGGGGCTCGAACCTACAAACCGTGAGATCATGACCTGAGCTGAAGTCAGAAACTTAACCAACTGAGCCACCCAGACGCCCCCATATTTAAAAAAAATAAAAATCCTTAAGAATGTGGCAACTTTCTGATTAAGAAAATTAAGACACTAAATTTCTATAGTACTATGATACTAAAATTTTCTTGGCCTACATACATGTATGCTTAAGAACTATAAAAAGCTGTAAAAAGTTGTTTAAATTTTATAATGGTAACATAAACAAAAACTATCATATTAAAATATGGTCATTTGGACAGTAAAACTTGCCTTTTGTTGTTTTATTCCACATATTTTTATTTTTGAAAGAGAGAGAGCATGGATGAGCGAGTGGCAGAGAGAGAGGGAGAGAGAGAGAGAGAATACCACGCAGACAGGGCTCAAGCTCACCTGAAGCCGTGCTCCCACTCACGAACCCTGAGGTCATATCCTGAGCCAAAGTTGGATGCTTAACTGACTGAGTCACGTGGTTAGAGACCCTCAACATATGTTTAGACCACTGTTGATTCCATTTTTGTTCAATTTTGTGAAAGCTTTTTAAAGATTTGTCATTTTAAAATAGTAGTGAATAAAGTATTTTATTCACAATCATATAACTTGAAATAAAATTTATTTTTGAACCCAGCTCTATTTATGACTTTGCGTAATCCGAACAACAAAATCTAGATTCCTTTTTTGTTTATAAAGGAGTGAATTCAATGTTTATTCATTTATCACTAAGCAATTTGGATTCGGTCCCAGTGGCTATAGTACTTTGTCTAAGTTTTTTTGTGTGTTTCAACTAGCTCTTAATAAACACTTCAGATATGTTAAGTAATAGTGGAAGTTGCTAATGGCATAAAGAATATTCTTATTAAATATAAGCCAATAGACTGAATTTCTATTGAGGCCAAGTCAAAGCACAGGATAAGAAATAATAAGAAATGAATTCTGAGGCAGAAAAAGTTTAACAAAAGAAAATACGTCACCAAAAAACAGATTCTCTAGCAAGCATAGACCTCTATATTTTAAGGGAGGATGTAAACAGCAATACAAGGATGCACAAAACATCCTCTTTAACCTCTCGAGTCTTAAGATCTGGTCCAGAGTTTCTAAAATCACCCTCCTAGCATGATTATTAAAATTCAGCTTTCTCTGAGCAACCTACAGTATAAAGCAACAATGTAGCTTACTCTCATTGATTTAGACTGTACATATCAGTGCATTTTAATAAACGCTCCAAGTGCTTTCTTTGCACTCTGGTCTAGTCTGGTAGACTGCATTATCTTAGATTTTGTTTGCTAAGGGAAATGCCACTGAATTCTAGCATCTCATCTGTAACAAGATCTGTCCTATTTTGGAGAAAGGATGGAGTTGGGCTGGAGTGAGATCCAAGTTTCAAGTTTTAGATACAGGCCAGTCAACATGGAAATAACTAACAATATAAGGCACATAAACACAGAAAAGTAATATAAAAATCCAAATGAAGAAAAATTTTCCTTAGACACAGATAGGAAAAACTATTCTCAAGTAAGTCCTGAGACCCTCCCCTTTTCTTCTTTACAGTCATTCTGGGACATTCTTATTTTATACTGGAGTGTTTGTGTCAGTGAAACAATGTTGCAACATCTGGGTTGAATTGATTCACTTAGCATTAAATGGTTGAGTATCACTTTTTCCCCCAAATTTTTATTTAAATTCTAGTTAGTTAACATATAATGTAATACTTGTTTCAAGAGTAGAATTTGGTGATTCATCACGTGCGTATAACACCCAGTGCTTATCACAAGTGCCTTCCTTAATGCCCAACCCATTTAGCCCAATCCCCCACCCAACTGCCTCATCAAACCTCAGTTTGTTCTTTATAGTTAAGAGTCTCTTATGATTTGCCTCCTTCTGTTTTTTTTCCTTGCACTATGTTAGAGAGAGAGAGAGAGAGAGCTGGGGAGAGGGGCAGAGGGAAAGAGAGAATCTTAAGCAGACTCCACGCTCGGCACAGAACCCGATGCAAGGCTCGATCCCATGATCGAGGGATCATGACCTGAATCAAAATCAAGATCCAGATGCTCAACCAACTAAGCCCACCCAGGTGCCCTGAGTATTAATTTTTTTTGATGAATATATGTGTGTGTGTGTGTGTGTGTGTGCGTTGCATATATGTATACACATGCACACACACATATATGCAATAGCTGGGTCATAGAGTAGTTCTATTTTTAACTTTTTGAGTAATTTTTGAGGAATCTCCATACTGTTTTCCAGAATGGTTGCACCAGTTTCCATTCCCACCAGCAGTGTAAGAGAGTCCCCCCTTCTCTACATCCTCACCAACATCTGTTGTTTCCTCTGTTGTTAATTTTAGCCATTCTGAAGCATGAGAGGTGTTATCTTATTGCAGTTTTCATTTGTACTTCCCTGACGATGAGTGATGTTGAGCATCTTTTCATGTGCCTGTTGGCCATCTGGATGTCTTCTCTGAAAAAGCGTCTATTCATGTCTTCTGCCCATTTCTTCACTGGAGTATTTGTTTTTCAGGTGTTAAGTTTGATAAGTTCTTTATGGATTCTGAATACTAAACCTTTATTCAATATGTCATTTGCAAATATCTTCTCCCATCCTATAGGCTGCCTTTTAGTTTTGTTGATTATTTCCTTAGTTGTACAGCTTTTTGGTTGAATATCTCTGTAGACTAGACTAAGAAGACACAAATAAAAGTTAAGGTTATAATCTTGCTCTCAAGGAGCTCCTCTTTAGGAGAATAGAGATATGTATACAAAAATATTGAGATAAATGCTAGTAGAGCTGTAAAATCACTATTCATTTATTCAAGCAACCAATTCATATAATGACTACTGGGTACCAGGCATCAGCTACACCATGGTGAACAAAAACATGGTTTTTGCCCATACGGGATTTCCATTCTGGTGAGGAAGCCAGACGGTAAACACATAATCCCATAACAGATAGGCAATTATAAACTGTTGGAGTAAAGAAAGAAAATTGGGTGCCCTGGGTGGCTCTGATATTACTAGGATCAAAAGAATCATTTAAACATAATATTAGAATTCACTTTTGAGCTGGATTTCTATAGAGTTAGCTCCTGAATCTGAAAAGATATTTTCTATATTGTTTATGTGTTAGTAAGCTGTCAGATGATTGCAGATATGATATCAAGTCCCTTTTTCTGCTGTCATATTTGTAAATCAATTTACAGAAATTCCTGTAGTGAGCTCCTGTGCCTGACACTTCTTTCTGTGAGAGGCAAGTTTCAACCATGTACTTTCATTTCATTCAGCTCAAGCTTGCTTTTTTAGACCAGCTGGGTATTATTGCTTATGTTCTTTCTACTTTTTATTAATGCATTTATAATTGTTTACTTCCTGACGGCAATAGATTTGATATGTCTTCTATGTCCAACATACATACTCTGGACTTGAAGAGCAGGAAGACAAGTCAAGCTATAGTTAATCAGGACTGAAAAGACAGTATAATAGAAACCTCAGCTCTAGATATGTGAATAGCTATTTCAATAAGAGAAATGAGTCTGTGGAAAATTGTTCACCTCTTTTATGTCCATCTATATAATCACTTTATGAAGTACAGGATTCTACAAAATAGAAGATGCTGGATGGCTTAAAGGGAAACTGGTGTTCTGAGCCACTGGCATTTGAGTGACAGATAAAATGATCCCAGGATGTCTTCTTCTGATGTTCCCTCAAATGCAACCCCTCCCTCAAATGCAGTCAACCTCTACTTAACCTATATGATGCTTCTGACATATTATGCACCACATTATTATTTATTTGTCTGTTATTCACATTATGTATCACTATGTGCCCTATACGTGGAGTATATATTCAAAATACTTATTGAATGAATACAGTACTTAATTTTGAAATACTGAGAATCATTGAACACAGCTGTAATTTGTGTATATAGGAGAGTATCCTCTTTCACATACAGACTCCTGTAACAAAATTGTTGAAAATGTAATTAGGTGATGGACAAGCCCAGGTTAAATCATGTATTTGGCACATTAAAAATTGTGCAACCTTAAGAAAGTTACTTAACTGTTATAGGCTTTAGTTTTCTACTTTTTAAGACAATAAAGGTAATAATAATATTTCTTGTGCATGTTATGGGGTTTACCTGGAATATTACGTGAAAAGGATGCTGCATAGCACTCAAAATGGCACTAGTTTTAATGGAAATTTAGAACACAGATTTTGCTTGCCAGCTAGAGAAAGTACATTCTATAAAACTTCTATAAGATATATTTATAATTGGAGTGGACTATTTTAAAGCATCTCTGTAAGATGTTGGTTTCCAAGTTCTTTGAATCAATAAACAACTGTAACTTCATCAAGTGCAAGGCACGCTGTACTTGCCTACTCAGTGCCTAGTAGACACGCTAGGCATGTTGTTTGTGTGAATACATGATTTCCCAGTTTGGGGCAAGGTAATCAGTTATCGATTGTGATTCTGAGACATAAGCTTAAATGAAAAGTCTGAAAAAACTTTATGTCAAATAGACACAATACCTCTATTTTTATGACCTGTCAAATAGTATTATTTTTTAAATGACTAAGGCTTGAAGAGTAAGAGAAACTTACCTATCAACCTAAAACGATAAAGCAAAACATGAATAGCTCTTTGGTGAGTCAATAAAAATGGATGAGGAAACAGACACTTCCCAGTTAAAACCAAAGATAGTGACTGGCTGTTCTGGATTTCCCTCCTCCATGCCCTAATGAATTTTTTCTTTGGATTTTTATTTCTTCTTATTTTTTTTTTCGTTCACAGTCTCAAATGCCATGCTAAAATCATTCTTAAACATTTTCCCAATCCCCTATATAAACAAAGCAAATGTTACTTAGAAGTGTTTACTATGCTTTGTTATTTACAACAACAAAATGCACTTAGTGCAGTGAAGGACAGAAACAAATATTCTTAATGAACACACAAAGCAGTTTATGACATTCTTGAAAAAAGTGGCCAATTCATGAGAGAGTCCAATATTTCTAATGATGTACTGCTAAACCTGTCTCTCAAAAACTCTTGACTTCCATTCACTCATTCACTTAGCTATTCTATATTTCATAAAACAAATATATGCTTTTAGTGTTTTTTTTTACTTAATTCATTACTCTTGCTTGGTATAGCATTTGATCCTTGTCCATTCATTGGAATGTTCTTATATCACAAAGTCAGTATCAACTTTATACAAACAATGTTCTCCATTTATATGAAACAAAAGGGAAATGCCTACATATATATTACACTGTATGAATATACATGTATAATAGCTAACAGGTTTTCCATAGTCTCCTTTCTTTTTAGAAACCACACACACACACACACACACACACACACACACACAGAAGGAAGTCCACTATAAATAGGTAAATTTTTATTACTGTTAGAAAAAGTGTTTGGAGTCCAGAATCCTTGCATTCTTTTCCCTCCTGCAATCAAAGTAGCTTGTGACATGTTACTGATTCTACACCCTTACATGAAAAAAAAAAAATTCCTTGAAAATCTGCTGGAGATCATTATGGTAAAATATGTTGCAATAGAAGGAACAAACAGTATATGTGTATACAGGCCCGTGTACTGACGAAAGAAGGGAAAATTGTCCAGCTTCCCCTTGGCCATAGTGGCATATCATAGCTTGATATCTGCCTAGGCATTTTAGTGAAATTATTGTAGGCATGACTATTGGGAGTGAAAAGAAATCTATGAAAGTCATTTCTCTTCTCCCTAAAAATAAAAGGCATCAAATGGGAAGTTATTTATCCACTTAATAAATGCTTTAAGCAGTATTCAAGTTATGTCATAATATAAATATTTGCCATCAGAATCTATCAGTTGCATTTAAAGATAACCAAAGAATTGTAGTCACTTTATATGTGTCTTATCAGATTATGAAGAGTAAATAACCTTACAGAATGCACCTGAAAATAGCTAATTAAACAGTGCACTAAAGTTTTAGTCTCTTAGTTTACACAATTTTCTCCATATTTTCTATAGTTGTTTATGACTACAAATATGTTTGAGGCAAGAATCCAGATTCTGGGAGGCAGATGACGGATATTAGGTATATTTTTATGATATAATATTTACCTTTTGCAGAGTTGAAAGCACTTGATTTATTTATGTGACATTTTTGAAATTCAGTTCAAATAGATTTAATAGGCATGAAGTGGAGTAATGTAGATATGTTTATAAATCTGTTCATGAAACCAGCATCTAATGAGCACCCACAGTATACCAAGCCCTATAGAAGACACTGGGTACCCAGGAATGGCAGAAGAGAAATGGGCCCACCCTCACAGAGGTTACTATGTAGTAATAATAACTTACATTTCTATTGTGCGTTCACAATATACAAAACATTTTTTATAAACATTTGTGTTATGTACTCTTATCCTTTAAGATAGGTGTTATTTGTTCTAGCATACAAATGAGATTATCAAAACTTGGAAATTTTAAGAGATAAATTTTATCTCTATTTTCAGAGATAAGTAAAAATACATATACAGAATATTCAACCATAAAAATGTCCATTTATATTTTATAGCACTTAATGGTTTTTTTGGTAAGATTTCAATCAGGGCACGAGAAACATATAGTAACTCAAAAAAGGAAATTTCAAAGAATCATTAACTATTACAGGAGATAGTAACAGGCGATTGGGTATAAAGGGGTGAAGAAAACTCTGAGGAATATACCAAAAAAAAGCAGATATAGGGAGCAGCCATGACCTTGAGGGGTAACACTGAGCACCCAAGAAACAGATATGGAAATTGACCCTTGCGTTGTGAAGTCTGGGATTCAGACCTCACTGGAGAGGGCACTACAGTGGCCCACTGGATGGCAGACAAGTTCACTGAGGGTCTGCACTGGGAAACTGATGGGAATCACCTTCTAGGGTGCCAAGAGAGATACCATGGCGAGATGCCATGCGCTGCTGGCCACAGAGCACTACAGGAGCCTCCCAGTAGAGAGAATGGGCAGAAATCCAAAGCAATTTCTTCTCCAGGATCCCTTCAGAGTCCTCCAGTGATGAAACTTACCATCTTGCTAGCTGTCAAGTGAGAGATCTTCCAGTATCATAAGCAGAGCCATAGAGGGCAGATCTGGAACTTAGAGGAATAGAATGATAAATGGCATGCTGGTATATCAAGTACATTTGTTCAACTGCACTATGGGATACCTATTATCTTCTTATATCATGGGTGAGGTCGTTTAAAATATTTTATGAATTATTTCAAAAAGATAAATAATTTTGGGATTAAATGTTTTGCCCATTCATATAAAGAGTAAAACTTACAGCCTGGTAATTGGAAGCATTGAATTTGACACTACACTGTGTAGATCTAATCTCTGACTGTTGGACTTCAGGCAAGTATGTTGGGAAAAATGTTTAACCTCCCTGTATCTCTGTTTCTTCATTCAAATATGAACAAATACAACCAAAAAACAAAAGAGGTTTTTTTCATATATTTTTAAAAATTTTTTAATGTTTATTTTTGAGAGAGAGACAATGTAAGCAGGGGAGGGGCAGAGACAGAGGGAGACACAGAATCCAAAGCAGGCTTCTGGCTCTGAGATGTCAGCACAGAGCTAAACGTGGGATTCAAACTCATGACCCATGAGATCATGACCTGAGCTGAAGTTGGACATTTAACCGACTGAGCCACCAAGTGCCCCATTTTTTCACATGTTTCTTATGAAAATTATATTGGAGGATGTTTGGAATGTGTTTGGAATTTGATTGGCATATGCATAATGCTCATTTGTTGACTGCTATTGTTACTTTACATATTATTCAAATACTTCTTCCATTAAAAAATCAAAAATATCCAGGATAAAGAATAAAAGTCTACAAACATCCTGGGAAGAAAATCAGTAATATACAAAACAACAAAAGTCAAGCTGGCCAGGGTATACAATACTAGAAAATAGGGGCACCTGGATGGTTCATTCGGTTGAACATAACGATTTCGGCTCAGGTTATGCATGATCTCACAGTTCATGGGTTCAAGCCCTGCATCAGGCTCTGTGCTGACAGCTCAGAGCCTGCAGCATGCTTCAGATTCTGTGTCTCCTTCTCTTTGCCCCTCCCCTGCTTGGACTCTGTCTCTCCTTCTCTCTCAAAAATAAACAAACATTAAAAATTAAAAAAAAAGAAAATAGAATAATGTTTTCAGGTTTTGGGGAGAAGAGATTAATAAATAATTCTACAAAAAACCTAGTTGTTTCTTATGTATATACACAATAGAAAAAATAGGACATAAAAATATCTGGCCACAAAAGTTCATCTACTATAAATATATATTGTCTGATGGCAAATGACAGCAAGTATTTGAAAAAATATAAAGGGAGTTTATTGTTTTATTCTTGTTATAAATCCAGTATTTGATTTTTAGGAGACAGAGACAGTTTAAAAAAATAAAAATGGCTGATATTCCTACTTAGAGTGAAATAGGTATATTTCCTTAGTTTTTTTCTCTATGCATGTATATGCACATTAAGTATATAGATTAATTTTTTAAAGGTGCTCTACGAAATTTGTGGTATTCTATATTCTACTAGATATGTGGTAGTGTTTGATTGTGCTTCTACTAGTTACAGTAATTTTTTTTTTTTTACTTTTTCAGATATGTAGTCTTGTTATCTGTAAATAATGATAGTTGTACTTTTTCCTTTCTGATAATAAGCTCTCATATTTATTTTTCTTGTCCTATTACACTGGCAAGACTCTCCAGTATGATGCAAAAATAAAGGAGGAGACATATTTGGGTATTTTTGTTTGGGTAAGCTCTGCACTCAGTGTGGGTGTTGAACTCATGACCCCACCATCAAGAGTCACATGCTCTACCAACTGAGCTAGCCAGGTGCCCCCATATCATTCCTAATAAAGACACAGCAATCATTTTTTATCATTAAGTGTGCTATTACCTATAGGATTTTCTGTATGTGCTATTTGTGAAGTTTAAAAAAATATCCTTTATTCTTAATTAAAAGTGTTCAGTCATGAATGGGCATTGAATATTGTTAACTATGTGTCTTCAGTTATTGAAATGATAAATAACTTTAAATTTTTAATTATGGTAAATGACTTTATTTGCTTTGGTGAGGGAAATAGATTTGCATTTTTCTTAAGTAAAAAGAAAACACAAATGTGGACTATTGGGTATATAATTCTCCTGTTTGTATAAACATGAAAAGCATATGGTTTTATATATAGATGGATATGTATACGTACTTTATGCATATAAAACACATATGTGTGCTTTTATGTACAGAGAACATTTCAGGATACATGAAAGTTTTAACAGCAGTCTGTTGTGTGTATGAAAAAGCATTGTGTGCCTGCGCTAGGAAAAAGGGTTTATTTTATGCATAGTCTTATGCTGTGTGAAATGTTGACTATATATAACCTTGAAAAAATACGTACTTTTATTCCTTGTTGTTATTTATTGCATTTACACTTAAGTATTTTATTGGCTTGGAATATATTTTGAATTTTAAAGTGAGACTTTGAAATAATTTTTCCCCATTTATTTAGTTGAGTTTCCAAATTCTGTTCAGGAAGTAGCTTCCTTTTTGTTACACTTACTAAACATTTTTGTTTGATTCAGAGTGGTTATTTTTATTCTACTAAAAGAGATGTTGATTTTAATGCTAATTTTATTGCATTTGAATTAATGTATCTTTGTAAATTATTATTTTTGTTGGAGCTGGTATGCCATATTGGTTTATCAAGGGTTTTTGTTGTTGTTGTTGTTGTTTTACTTCATTCTTTTGTTTTTCTATTTGTATTTATTCTTCTGATGAAGTTTAAAATTTGGTCAACATCTTAAGGTGCTTACCCTGACTACTCAAATTAAAGTGTTTACTTTTCTTTTTCATATCACTGATTTCTTCTCCTTCATAAACTTATCCTACTTTCTATATATTTGTATATTTACTTTGGCCCATGGATGTTTTGTTTATCTTATTAACATTATATCTAGCAAAGAACTTGACATACAAGTGCTCCATAAATATTTGATAACTTATTCACTCAACAAATGAATACATGAATCTTTAAGTTCCTCAAACTCAAAAAAAAAATTCAACTCAATTTTATTTCCCTTGCTTCTCTTCACTTTTGACATTGACATAATCTATTTTAATCTGTGCTTGGAGTCCTGAATTATTACATTATTAGGATAAGATAAATGTCATGAATATAAAAAATCTATTCTTTCCTGTATACATTTTTCAAAGATTTCTTTTTGCAGTTACATTCAGTTTTGTAACTGCATTTACAATATTTGTTTGGTTTTATTTCAAATAATAAGTACTTTTATACAGTAAATTTTCTATTCTTCTATTCTTAATTTTGAATCACCTTTTGTAGGCTTGCAGATATGTCTTAGTTTCTTCCCCAGTAAGAATATATTAAACATTTCCTTTATCTGCGAATTCTTTTTTATTTTGCAAAATATCTCTCTACTTCCCTCATACATAAATAACAAAATCTTGTCTATGAGGAGAATTCTTCATTCAGATTAATGTCCATCATAAAAGCAAAAGCAAAACACCTTATACACAGTATTCTACTCTATCACGGTATGTAATGTCTTGATGAAGAACTTTGAGACCAGCTTATCTTTTTAATTGTTATTTTTATCTTTAAAATCCAAAAATTTATTAGGGCATATCCAAGTATCTTGATGAGCCTTTGGTTTTGTCCTCTCAGATCCTTCTTCAGTTTGAAGACTTTTTCTTTTAAGTTTAATTGTATACGTCCTTGCTATTTTTCCCCTTCTTTGAAACATTTATGTTCCTTTGATCATATCTCTGTCCTTCATATCCATCATTATCTAGGTCATCATTTTTCATCTTTTGATTTTGCTCCTGCATTACAGAATATTTCTCAAGTCTTTCCCCACTTCAGTGATTGAATTTATTTTTTTCATAAGTGCTCTTTATTCTTTCAAATGCTATTTTATCTTTTCTCTTAAATTTTTCATTTTTGCAACCTATTTTAGCCTTTATTTTTTTCTCCATTCTTTTGTTTAATCCTATTCTCTCTTTAATAACACCTATAACAGTTGTGTAGAAGCTTCTCTTCCTGAATCTTTTTGAGCACATCAAGAATATAACTTTTAAATTTTTAAGCCATTTCAAAAATGAACTAATTTTATTTGATTATAAATTATATTTATTGTGTTTTTGATTTATATATAATTTATATGATTATAAATTATAATTATTATATGAAGTAAACTGTTATCAGTTTACTTCATCAGGTCAGTGCCCCTTACTGTCCTTCAGCAGGACCTTTTTATGATATATTGATGTACTAATTTTACTTGCATTGTGTTAAGATTGATTCAGGCTTGATATTTCTTTCAGATAGATTAAGCAACATTTTTTCTAACATCACTGAACACTTGGCCCTTATAATTTCCTTTTTTCCTCCTTTTTTTTCTGAACTGTATTTGAACTCTTTACTTTTGGGTCGTATCCAAACTTGCTGAATAGAGGTTGAAATTTCCACCCCATACCTTACAAGACTAACAGGCTGTCAGATAACAACATGTAAACTTCCTTTTGTATAGTAGAAAACGTGAAAAATTATACAAAGCTCCACCACATACTCTCTAAAGTGCTTCTTAAAAACCTGAGGACCCACTTCATCTTCTCCCTTCTATTCTGAGGGATGTGATACATGGCTAGATACATACTGAGAGGGGTAGGAGGGAGATGAGTTAGGACTATAGCTTGGGTTAGTCCGGAAGATCTCTCACATGGTACTGAGGGAAGACCTCATAGTTTTGGTCATAGCAACATGAGTCAGTCTTTCTTTATTATTTGGGAGAACTGTGTGTTCCCTTCTGATTCAGAGGGGACTCTAGGCAATGTGTCATCCAAACCTGAGATTCATGTTCATTCTCAATGATAACCACTCTTAAAAATTCTATAAAAACTTCAGCATATTTCCTCCCTTTCTCCTCCTTTTCTTTCCTTCCTCTTCATCATTTTCTTTTTCTGTTCACTTCTCTGTTACACAAACACAAAAGCACAGACACTCTCTCTCATTATTAGCAATTCATGTTATTTTGTGCTTTATCTTTTTTACTATTTTAATTAAAATTTAATAAGTCTATCAGGAATATGTGGCATTCTATCATTTTTTAACCAAGTAGTTCCCTAATTATACCTTATCTTTTTTTTTTTTCAAATCAAATTTCATAGGTTCCCTGGAGTTCTTTAATTCATTCCAGTCTCTGTTATAAGGGACAAATTTAATACAAATTATATTTAAAAGATAAGAGTGATCCACATACCAAAGTACCTTGGAAAGAACTTTTTTCTTTTCTATGCTGGAAGCCAGATCACTAGAAATCTCCCCTGCATGTGGACTCCAGTGGTGAGTCAAGAGAGCCCACATATGGCTTATTGTCAGGTGATGCCATGCCCGTTTTCCCTGAACTGTCCCATATTGTGCTGTTGTGCTAGCATGATTATTAGTAGTGCTCCTTCACTCTCAGAAGCACCCTGGTTTGCATGATAAATCATATGATCACCCTACATAAGACTATGAGATGATTTAAATATGAGTCATATATGCCTGAAGGACTTACTCATGCATTCTTAATATCATGACATAATTTTAACAGGATTAAACTTGAACAGGTGATAATTACAGTTAACTAAATTCAGCTACAGTTCACTTACTAATACCCTAATTCCGTTTTCATGACAACTGAATGGGGCATATGACCAACAGTGTGCAAAGCAGATCGCTCAACCCTAATTGGTGGGCTTAGATAATATTGTACAATTTGAGTGTCTCTTTAATTCTAAAAATTTTGGTAGTTTTGTTCTTCAATTCTAAAAATTGTAGATTGGCCCCTCCCCATTTATCCAGGGATTACATCTCAGATTACTGAAGTAGAGTTGTCCCAACTTTAAAGCCCTCACTCCACCCATTCTTCTGGTCTCTAGAGTATCCACTTATAGTTCACTTTACTACCATGCACAGTAAAAGCCTTGCCAGGTCCTGTCCACTGCAGACCCACTCGATGCCTAATTAGAGTATTTCTTAATATGTAAAAGAGGTGATTTATCCTATGTTTAATTTTTTTAATATTTTATTTATTTATGAGAGAGAGACAGTGTGAGCAGGGGAGGGTCAGAAAGATAGGGAGACACAGAATCTGAAACAGGCTCCAGGCTCTGCGCGGGCTGTCAGCACGGAGCCTGTCAGGGGGCTCGAACCCACGAACCATGAGATCATGACCTGAGCCAAAGTCAGACACTTAACCAACTGAGCCACCCAGACGCCCCTATCTTAAAACATATCATCCAGCATACATAACAGTGACTGGATGGAACTCTTATATTTTTTTAATGTTTTTAATTTTTTTTTTAATTTATTCATTTTTGAGAGACAGAGAGAGGCAGAGTGCAAGCTGGGGTGGAGCAGAGAAAGGGAGACACAGAATCCAAAGCAGGCTTCAGGCTCTGAGCTGTCAGCACAGAGCTTGACGCGGAACTCGAACTCACAAATCGTGAGATCATGACCCCAGCCAAAGCCGGATGCTTAACCCATTGAGCCACCTAGCCGCCCCTGGATGGAACTTTTAGATTAAGGTCAGGATAATTAACATATCCCAAATAACTTAGACATTTAGAATCAACAGAATTGAGTCCAGTCCCCACTTTTGCTGGAGGGACTTTTGTCTTTGGAGGCGTTACCTAACATCACTCATCCTCAACTTCCTTATGTGATATGGAGATAATACCAACATCTTGGTGTTGCTGTGACCATAACAGAAAAGAAATGTAAATCACCTACTTAAGTCCCTGGCAGAATTCCTTTATAAGGTGTAGATGTTATTGTTAAGGGAGAATTAAAGGAAAAAGAAAAAATTCATGAGCTTTTCTTGGAAAGCTTTAATATTAATGAACAAGAAAAGAATGAACCAAATGAATTCCTAGATGATGTCTTTCGTGTATGTCAAAGAGAAGAGGCTTTCAGCCACTAATGGTAGTACCAGCAAAAGTAGAAAGGGGAACAAATTCAAGATGAGTGATGACCTAGTAAAGAAGCACATAGAATTTTGAAATCCCTTAACCAGATATATCTTATTTCAGGTTACCAAGAATACCTGAAAATGCACCAATATAAGTCGACCTAAACTTATATATGAATTTCCCCTCAGAGGAAGGTCTTTAGCAGTAGTATGACTTTATATATTTGTGGCTCTGCTCTGTTCAATATCCTTTATCATAGACTTAGATAAGGCATACATTGCAACTATAAAGAGACAACTATACTGGATGGCAGAAGCAAACTGGGAGAAGGAGTGGCACTATTTCCAGGCACTTAGGCATAAACTAAACAAATACAAGAAACTGTAGATGTGCTTATCACTAACGTATGAAAAAACAAAAACTTAGATTTTAATGGACTGTAGTTGGATGACTCAATAATCTCATATTGCTATAGAAAATCTAGTGAGCACTTTTTGATATTCAGTATGAAATATACAAACCAAAGCTTTCTATTCCTCACCCATCTGTCTTCTAGATTACTAATCTTTTCATTTGCTGCCTCCCATCTACTGTTAAGCTTTCCACTGAGTTCTTAAGTTCTGTTAATTGTATTTTTTAATTCCAGAATGGGCATTTCAATATGATTTTGTAATTTTAATCTTATAAAATTGTCCATCTCTTCATATGCTTTGCATGTTATTTCCTATATTTTCTGAAATATGTCATTCATTATTATTTTAAAGTTCTTATCTGCTACCTCAAATGGCTACAACATCTGCTTCTTTTCCCTGGTTTGTTTTCTTGGTTGATAGGGACAGTGTTCTGTCTCTTTGCATGCCTAGTATTTTTTTTTTTTTATTGAAAATCAGGCATTCTGTTTTCAAAAACAAAGATGGAAAAGTTCCAGATTATATTATTTTCATCACAGAGGTTCAGCCTTTTCTCTGCTAGGCAGACAGAGTGGAGGGGGAAAAGGGCTGACTACCTTAATTTAGGATTTCATTGAGAATCTGTCACATCCTATTTTTGTTCTACGTTTCTGAAGTCTTCAGCTTGGATATTTAGCCTCACACCCTGTGAAGCTTCAGAATTTGATAAATGTCTTGAGGGGGAGACTGGCAGTGTTTGAGTGTACTCAAGCCACCAATTTTATCACCCGAAGCCTGATCAAGTTCCAAAATTTTTGCTGTTTCATCTGTCTCCTGTCTTCTAGGGTAGAAACGGGATCCTCATTCCACCTCTAGCTAAGTCCACACTATTGAGCACTTCTAGGGACAAAGAAGTTATTGCAGATTATTTAGAGTCGTTTCTCCTTTCCTTTGAGGACTTTCAACTGTCTTGTTTTCCTAGAAGATCAAATTTCCAAAGTATCCTGAAAATGTAGGCTATTCCACTTTACTTTTCTGTATTGGAGCTTATGATTGTAATGGCTATCCTGTGAAATGTTGGACTTAGCAAATATCTTGGGAGAAAACCAAATCTGAGGTCCCACTGCTCTCCAAGTTTGTCATTCCAGTCCAATGTGACTGCCAAAAGTTGTGTTTTCCTGTCCCCCAGCAGCAGTGATTTTCCTAGGCTGAGCATGGATTCTGAGCCTCTAGCTGTATCCAGAATCAACAAAGAACCTCCAGGGTTAGCTTCATATCATCAGTCACATTTGAAAGATTCTTGCCTTTCTTGAATTATGCTCCCTATGGTTCTTATTGTTTGGCTGATTCCTGATGCCTTACACATATACATAGTTTTTTATAATTGATCTAGCTTTTTAAATTGTTCTCAGTGGGGGCACCGGTCTAATGTAATACTCCATCTCACTGGAAGCAACGTTCTTATGTAGGTTACAATTGAGCACAATACAGGTTTTAATAGGTATAGGTATCTAGGCACTGTGAAGATAATTTAAAGTTTGTGTATTGGAGAGGGAGCAAAAATTTCCACTTCAACTTAAGATTTTTAAAAATTTTTTTAAATTTATTTCTAGGAGAGAGAGAGACAGACAGACAGCGTTGAGCAGGGGAGGGTCAGAGAGAGAGGGAGTCACAGANATACACCTATTCATCCATCTTGCCTTCATAGTAATTTCATAATAATTGATTATATCACTGTCAAACAAGAAATGAAAATCTGTTTCTGAAACAAAATAATAAATAGTAAGAATCTAGGAGCTTATATTTTCATTGTCTTCATGACTAAAATGAATAAATCAAATTGTATAATAGCTGTTCTATAACTGCAAATTTTTGCTTGATCTTAGGGGGCTAATTAATTTATGCATGCTACTATAGATTTGACTTTTTTCAGTGTTTTTATTTTAAGAAAGAAAGAGAGAGAGAGACCACACACATAAGCAGGGGAGGGCCAGAAAGAGAGGGAGAGAGAGAATCCCAAGCAGGCTCAGAGCTGTCAGCAGAGAGCCCAATACAGTTTGTTTGTTTGTGATCTCATGAACCATGAGATCATGACCTGAGCCAAGATCAAGAGTTGGATCCTAAACTGACTGAGCCACCCAGGCATCCCCAGATCTGACATTTATTGCTCTTAATCCATTGACCAATTTTTTAATGATGTTCTACTGAGTTTTCTTATCCATTTTTATTCTTTTAACAATGTATAATCATTATGTTTTGGGATAATTGTAAATGTTAGAAATTTTATAACTTGAAAAAATTTTATTTATGTATATGCATTTAGGTTAAATATATTTTTCCTGGAAGGATAAAAACAGGAAATTTGAAGAAAGGTTATCTTAAGTGAAATATAAAGAAACAAATGAAAAAAATCTATCATTCAGTGGAATGAGAAAGCAGGTAGTTATGAATAAGGAGGGGAAATGAAGAAGCTATACGTCATATTTTTGAGGAATTAACAACACTTGGAAAGAATAAAACCACCATAAGCATCATTAGCATCTATATGAAAATATAAGAGTAAAGTTGACTGTATACACATTGGAGCATCCACTTCCTCATAGCTTAAGTTGAACTATTGTGATTTTAGATCTAGTGCCATTTTAAGTATATAGTAAGGTAAAGTAATAATATTCATTTTTTTGTGAATATTATAAATAATTTTGTCCTAGATTTAGACTGATGTATATATTTTATATATGTTATTTTATTTAATCTTCCTTCACAGAAACCATTTAAAGTAAATAAACTTAGTCCTGTTTAATCGCAGATAATTAAAGTGAAGCTTACACAACATAGGAAACTTGCCAGGTCAGTAATTTAATGAGCACCAAAGCTGTGTTGAAATCCTGTGTTCTAAATCAGCATTGTCTGTAGGATTTTCTGTAATAATGGAAATGTGCTATAATACTAATACAAAGCCACTAACCACATGTGACAACTGAGTACTTCAACTGTGGCTAGTGCTCAGTCGGTTTAGCATCCAACTCTTGATTTGATTTCAGGTCATGATCTTGCTCAGGTCATGATCTTGCCATTTGTGGGTTCAGGCTCTGCATCGGGCTTTGCATTGACAGTGCAGAGCCTGCTTAGGATTCTCTCTCTTCCTCTCTCTCTGCTCTTCCCCTGCATAGTCTCTCTCAAAATAAATAAATGTTAAAAAAAAAAAAAAAGCCACAATGAGAAACCAAATTTTAAATTTTATTTAATTTTAATCAATTAAAATTTAAATGGTCACATGTATCTAGTGGCTACCACACTGGGCAGCACACCTCTAAAATAGACTATTCTGGCTCCTGGCCCTGAAAAATCTTGTGGCGTATAGAGAGATACCATTTTAGAAGGCTTTTTTTTTAGAGCTAATCAGCTGGGATATCACTCCTTGACCTACTTTTAATAGAAATCAATATTGCATTTGGAAAAATGTAATGTATATACCGGTCTTTCTTAGTAAATTATATGAGAAATAGCTCACTTGTAAACATTTTGTACAAAAGAAACAGTATATAAGTGCTTTCCTCAAGTCTAAAGGAAACTTCCTCTTTTTGGCGGTTTGCTGTGACACTGTTAACATACCCACTTAACACTGCACTAGGAAAATAATAGAAGAGAAGAGAGATAGGGGAAGCAGGTTGTTTTATATTTACTTAGGACGTATTAGGTATTGGCATTATGGAGCTAAATAGCAGTCTTGGTGACTTCTTTCTTCCAGGTCAGGTCATGCTGAGTAAGTAAGGTGGCAGCAAAGGACATTCAATATTATTATCTCAGGAGCATGTGAGGTGACTCCTTCCCCCTGACTGCTCTTCCTCATGCCAAATGATTTTAAGATAGAATGTCTTCTTACCTCTTCTTTTCTCACATTTTTAACCAAAAGAGCACTTTCTTTATTTATACAAACACTACAATAGTGTTTTGCCTTGCATATGAAACCTCAAAAAGCAAACACCTTCCATACCCAAGAACATTTTCTAAATAAAAATAATGCTTCCTCCTGCTGAGGACACTAATTCCACCAGAACACATTGGAACTTTTTCTATGTGGTTTATTTTCATATTCTTGAGTCCTGAAAGATTAAAGTTATTAAAACAAATGGGAGTAATTTAAGATCTTTAATCCCTCCTTTTCTTCCTTGGTACGGATTATTGTTTAGTCTTTGTTTCAAAGTTGAGAATTGGCTTGATGGCGTTGGCTGCAGAAGGGGGTTTGATTGACTGCACATGTGTTAAAAACCATGCATACATTACCCAGGACACTGTGAGGCAGAGTGCCCTCAGAGACACACTTCTGAAAAGAGTAGTTGACTCAGGCCCCACCTATACAGAGCTCAGTTCCTAAAAATAGGTGCCAAGTTGCATCCTTTAGACACAGGGCTAAAATAAATTCAGCCGTCCCATCTACTTGCTTGATAGACCCTTCAGTGGAGCTGGCCTCCACTCCACCGATTGCTTTCAGGGGACTGGGAAATTTGCTGTCTGTGAAACAAGGGAGGAAACCCGTCTGTGAAGATACATAACATTTTCACGAACTTGGGGTTAAGTCTATTACCAAAGGTATGTGCAATATGGTCATTGATACATATCCACTTCCTGGGTTGGAATATGCTACAGATCAGTGAAGACTACAGGTCAAATTGTACTTGTTATGAAAGGAAATATTCAGTTGTATTTTTGTTTTTATGACAATATTTAGCATGACTTTATTATGTTAAATTTAAGGCTTCCTATATTATTCTCTGCCAGAGAGTTAGCATGTTTCATATGTAGTGCTGAAGAATAATGAGCCAAACTTGAAGCTAAAGAGTCATGAGTGAAAACTATAATTTATAGCTAAAAATGAAAACAGGAAAAATTAGTGTATCTTCTAGGACCATAAATTAGTAAAATACACAATGAATATACCAAAAACTGTAAGCTGTATTTCTTGGAATTTGGTGAGGGGAAGGGAAAATTTTAAATATCTTCAACTATTGCAGCTTGCTCAGAAGACTGGATTGAAAATTATTCTTTCTCCAGCGTTAGTTTGATTTTGTACTTCATGCCTCAGCCACGGTCTCATCTCCTCTGGGAGTATTACCGGGAGTAAGGATTAAAGAATCAGGTTCTTCGATGTTTTGCAGAATTAAGGAAACCACTGCCAGTTGGATCTGCCAGCCCTAATTATAGTAACTACAGACTTAAAGAGAGAAGACTGAGATTTTACTTTAAAGGCATCATGGCCTATATACTCCTTCAGATGGATTTTTTCTGTCTTCGATTGCCTGTGAACACTGTAATTTGGTCCTGTTGCGCCTTAAGTGTTTAGATGTTAGGGACTGAAGTGATTTGGGACAGGCATTATAACAGAATATCTTAAGACACCAACTAAAAGCAAGGACACTTTAAGATTACATAATACAGGGTTTAAATATAGCCAGCTGGTGCTCAACTGAAAGATATTTATTTTTACTGGAGCTCCATTTGGTCACTGACGAGCTGTAGGTTGTTTAAATTATTTTAAAATTTCATGTGCAGAATGCCAAAGGAGTAAAATATTTACCTCAGCTACATTCAGAGCCATGAATTTTAATATGAAAGGGCACCTGTTTTGAGTGGGGTTTTTTAAATGTTCATTTATTTTTGAGAGAGAGAGATTGCAATCTGGAGAGGGGCAGAGAGAGGGGAACAGAGGATCCAAAGCAGGTGCTGTGCTAACAGCAGAGAGCCCAATGCGGGACTCGAACTTATGAACTGTGAGATCATGACCTGAGCCAAAGTCGTACACTTAACACCTGAGCCACCCAGGCACCTCCTTTGAGTTTTAAAGATACTACCATTGAGTGGCAAAAATATTGGATCAGAAATGAGGAAGTCTTGAATTCTATGCTTAAATATTTCTCTACTTCTCTGCCTCCTCTTTGAATATTTTACCTTCTTACTATTAGCATGAAAATGAACAAGTCTCATTTTTAAGAGTCAGCATTTGGGATGTCTGCAAATTTGGCAAAGTGCCAGTGGTTTGGTAAAAATGTAGTCCAGAGTTTGGAATAAACATTTCTGCTTTCATCTCATCTTGGGCATCTAAGATATAACCTGCTTCGCCAACCTGAAAATTGAAAGTAGACATTCTTTAATGAACACAGAGGGCTTTGCTTCAAAAGATGTTCATGTAAAAATGTCAGCTCAGGCCTAAAGTCTTCTGTGATTACAGAGGAAGAAAGGGTTGGTTGCCTTTCCTCTGGTTTATTTTTGGGTAAAAAGCCCACAAAGTTCATAGATCTCTTACACTTGCCTACCACTGATAACTGTCACCATTCAGTCAGCTCCCCTGCTCTGTCTCTCATATTTACCATAATTGAACAGCTTACGCATGTCAGTATTCTTTTTACTTGTTTGGTAAAATATTACTCATGATGAGGCGATTTGGGGTTGGCCTCTCCTAGTAAGCTTAATACTGGGAACAATTTCCTCTCCTCTCTGTTTTCCTCATACAGATATACAACTCCTGGCACTAAGACACCATTTTGTAAGATCTGTTTCCTAGCTAGGTGCCATGCCTAGATTCAGTAATTTATAGAGCAGGACAGACACTTCATAAGTGCCTGGCATTGTAATTCCAAACTTCTGATTGAAAAGCCTGTGGGGGACGGAAATTAATTGACATGACATTGTCCTTTTTGTTTGCTTCCCACCTCCTATTCTGAAAGCATTCAGAAGTTACATTTTGAAACTTAATTAAACAATTTGTTCTTTGTTTTGCTTCTGAAACAGACACTTGCTCATTCAAATTACAGACTCACCCCTTACAGAGTGGTGGGTAACTTCAGCTTGTTCTGATTCAGAAACGACTTTTGCAGAACACTGATTTATTCCATATACACGCATGGTCTTTATATGACTGTGTGATATGTTGCCTTGGGTTTTTTTTCCTGACAACATATATGTGGTGTTTGCTGACACCAAGCAATTCTCCAATTCTCTAAAACCACCTGGATATACAATTTAATTCAATTTTCATACTAACTTGCAGAGTTGGAGCAGACCCCACAGATTGCTCCCCAGTTTCACCACTAACCTGGGAACAGCTAAATAGAAGTGATGCATAGGGCAAAGGGCGGGCAGCAGACGGTGGCATAGAGCACCACACTCTCTCTGGGCTCCATACCTGTCAACACATTCACCAAGTTGGAAGCTCACCAAACCCTGTTGTTTAGGGATTTTATTAAGATGTCATTACGTAGGATGATTGACTAAATAATTGGCTATTGGTTATTAAATTCAATCTCTAGCCCTTCACCCCTTCTCAAAAGTAGGAAGTGGGATTGAATGTTCTAACTCTCTAATCACTAGGTTGTTTTTTCTGGCAATCAGCCCCTATCCAGAATTCATTTCATTTCTACTTCCTCAACCCCCACAGAAGACCCAGAGTCATCTCATTAGCAACCAAAGACACTGCCAATCAAGAGACTCCAAGAGTTTTAGGAGCTGTGTGCCAGGAGCCAGGGACAAAGACTATAAACATTTATTTGTTATTATATCACATATGTCTACAAAATGTCTTCTCATCTGAAGTGTTACCTATGAACTCCAGAGTAAAACTTTTATACTATATACTTTCCTAATCGTTGGAACCTATCGCTTGTGAATTTACGTAACCTGAGTATTTTTGATTTGTACAGTATAGTCAGTAAAAGCACAAAGGACAACAATTAGACAATGAAAAGCCAAAGATTTTTTTTCTTGAAAACATTGAAAGTCACCAAATGTGATGAATACTTGTATCTCTGTAGATACAATAGATGATGGTGTAGCTATATTTAATGACTCTTTGTGAGCCTAAATGATGGCATAAAAATAATCTGCCAGTGAGCAGTACAGTAGGTAATCCAAATTCCTGGTGGAATAGCTGTACTTCTTAAAATATTGCCAGGAATAAAATGAATTTATTACACAGAGAACACAAAGAACCTCAATAACTATTTGGTTTAACACTTCTACGCTCTAGATAAGAAAACTGAGGCAAAGGAACATTAACTAGTAACTCTTCTTAAGCACAGAGAACCAACTCTCTGGGCTTGTATTTCAGTGCGGTATGTTATCCCGCAAAGCTTTATGCCATTAACATCAACCCAGTCCTACTCCACCCCCCTGATGTGGGGTACCTTTTGAGGTTTACCTTGACAAAGTCTTGTCTTTTTTCTCTCAACAGTAGGTTTTTGTTGTTTTTTATTTTGTATTTCCTGTTCTCAGAAAATTATGAAAAATTGTGGCAAAGGAGGCCTGGTCCACATATTTAGTTAAAATTCAAAATATGATCATGCATTTATTTTTTACTTTTATTAACCATTGAAGTTTGCTCATCTTCTGTGTTAAATGAGCTCTTTCTCCCACCCTCACTGCCTTTNTTGTATGCAGGATATATCCTGCTGCCTGGTGAACTGAACACTTTAGATATATCTGACTGTTCAGAAGTAAGTAATTGCCAAATTGCTCTGGCATACACATGATTTAAGATAAATATAATATTAAAAGAATTTATTTTGGGAAATTTCTCTTTTTGTAAAAGATTCAATAGCATCTTCCTCAAGAATCTAAATAGATCAGCATGTGCATTTCTAAATGCATTTACTTGGTAGTTACCAATGTTGAACAGCTAAAAAAAAATTCATATCACCATTAATTTTGCAAGCGAAGTCCAGCATTATTAATGGCTTCCAAACATGTTCTCAGTGTTCTTTATTTAAAGTTCAATAAATGTGACTTAATATAAACTAATGTGTAATTATCATTTAATGTAATTTTTAATTCATAGAAAGTTAATTGCATTGAAATAAAACTTAGGTAGAATTCACATTATAGAGTAGCTTGGTGTTTTTAAGCTCTGTATGTTAAATTTTGATAAGTAGAGTCACATTTCCCCATTGAATTACATTATAACCTCCTAGGTGCTTTATCACTGTCTATGTTATTTACGGTATTTTTTTTTTTTTTTTTTTTTTTTTNAGAACTCAGCTGTACCTTACCTAACCAGTAAGCCTTTTTGGCAAATAATTCCAGGTTCATAGGTTACTGTAAATAAGTGCTGGAGAGAAACAATGGGAAAAAAACTTTTTGTAAAGCTAAGGGTCACCTTTCAATGTATCTGTTTTTTAAGTTAGAATTCTTGACTCTCTGCACAAGGGCTGTATTGCTAAGTTGGAATAGTTCTGGGAAAGGGGCAAGAATAAAGTGAGTTTGTCCATGTAATGAAAGGTTGTCAATTCCAGCTACAAGCTCTTTATAAAATTCAGTGTCTCTGCTTCTGCTGGATCACAAGCCATTTTCCTGAGTGCTACAGGGCAGAAGCCTGCTGGTTTGCTAGGAGGGTAAAGCCCAGCAGCTAGAGGTAGAGATGCTAAAGGAACAAGTGACAGCCATCAGCAGCCAGCTCAGTTCTTTCTGTCCTCGGAACCATTCCAGATGCTCAGAGTGGGAACAGAACCTCATTATAGCCCCAGCTTCTTCAGGAGAAACTATGCTAGCCCTCTGAGTCCCAGAGCACTCAAAACCATATATTTTTTTAGGAATGTAACTGTATTAGTGCACGTCTGCTCCAGTCACTGACTCATCCTGGAATGGGAATAATTTCAGGATGCATCATCATCCATCTGTCATCCAGAGCTGGACAACAGCCCCAACTTTGACTCTGTAAAATATCAGAGAAATGAAATATGAAAGGAAGGCATGTGTTTGTACTTAAGTTACAATTTTTTTTCCTGAAAAGATCTAGTCCAGCTATTGCAGTTATCAACTCAAAACTACTATTTATAATTTCTCATTCTCCACCCTTTAAATAGAAGCAGTAAATTACCTCAGGCTTCAATGTTTGCTTCTTTTCATTTACCTCACCATTTCAACCCAACTGGCTGCAGTTTCTTCACTGTGTCATTATATTATGTTACCATTTCTTTCCATTATGCTCATATATATCTATATATATATTTTATATATGTGTGTATATTATTTTTGTAAAGTATTGTATTACTGGTGCCTCCATATTGTCTTCCATTTCTTTCATATTCTTGAAGTGCATTTGGATGTTCAAATAAAGACAAGTAGTCTTCAGACAAGAACCAATAACCACAATATCATCCAGAATGACATTTCTTTTTACTTTTTGCATAACATTGAAACTGACACAAAATTTTGTAAACATTTGCATTAAGAAACTGTCAAACTACATCTTTATAACAACAACAATGATAAAAAATTTTAATAATAAATGTAAACATTTTCTGCAGGAGTATTCTTCCCTGGATAGATTTATTTTTAAAGTTCCAGGAGCTGATATGTAAAATTTCATTTTTTATATCATCTTTACATTTTAATTAGTATGAATAGTTCTTGAAATCAGAAAGATTTCTCAAGTGATGCAGTATCTTCTCTCTCTTTGACTTTCCTCTGCCTTCTTTTTTTTTTTTTTTATCTCATTTCCAGTAAAGACCTGTGGAATATATTCCTTAGTATATTATCCTTAAGATGTATGCAGTGCCCTCCGTTTACCAGAATCACAAAAACACCATCTCCGAGGGCCAAAACAGGTTCCAAATGAACCCCAGATAACACTTTATTGAGAAATCAGAAAATGCTGTCAGGTGAACCCTAGTTAGCTGAACACAGTCTTTGGAACCAGACTGCCTGGGTTTGTATTCTGGATCTTACACTTTCCAACTGGATGACTTTGGGCAAATTATTTAGTATCTCTGTGCCTGTTTCCTCATCCGAAATTAGAGATACTATTAATATCTATCTCATAGGGTTGTTTTAAGGATTAAACAAATTCATATTTGTAAAATGACTACAACAATAGTGCCTGGTACATAGTAAGTGTTGTAAAGGCTTTTGCTGCTACTGATGTTGTTATTATCATTATTATTAAATATATAAGACTAGTATAACATAACCACTTAACATAGCCATTAACATAACCATTATCTCTTTCCCAGAGAACAAGATAAGAAAATAAGGTACCAAGTTTTCCTAGATGCTGAACATTCAGAAAAACACACTAAAAATTGTTTTAGAGAGAAAATCATCTACCTGATTTAGGAGGAGGTTCTGTTGTTAAAAGCATCCTTACCTTTCAGAGATGCACTTTTCAGCTCAAATTAAATTTCTGTCCTCTCTGGAGTTATAGAAAGCTATTAAGTGCCCTCTTTCTATTATAATAATCCCAACACTTGAAACTAATAACTTTCCTGTTGTTCTTGATGTCAACATCACATTACTTCAAGAAATCGAACTCTTCAGCTACCTCAACTCTAATGACTCTGTCTCCTTTCTGATGGAGCTGCTCACAGCCACTTATTGGACCTTTTCATTACTTTGACATAGTTCTTGGACTCTCAAAGTATTCTCTTAGACCACAGTATTCTTTATTTTCAACTAAAACTGATCTTGGCCCTCCGCATAATCTTCCGATCTTCAACACATCTTACCCATCAGCTTCTCTGCTTTTTATTTGCCTCATCTCTCTGTAACTTGGATCCATTTGTAGTGTCTGGGTAAAGAAAAAAGGAGAACACTCACTCAGGAGGAAGGCACTGAAAGATGGGGCTGTTTATGAAGGGAATCTGAGAGCAGCAAAGGCCAAGACAAGACTCCAATAGCTAAAAAGAAAGCAAAAGATCATGAGGTGCAATGCACCAGATTTGAGGAATGAAGCTAAGCTGTAAATAGGAAAATAAATGGCAAGATCAAAAGTAAGGAAGACTAGAAATAAGATGGGATTGGAGCCTGTGATGGACATCATGCACGCATTTCAAACTAAGGCCAGGAACAACTCAGGAGTGTTGGAGGCCTGGAGTTAAGGTCTCCTGACTCTAGGCTTCAGGGATAGATATAAGAGCTTAAAGGAACCATGCTTTAGACATGATACCCACTCACCTCGGGCCCCATTGTAAGCTGCAACAGTTGAGCTTTCACTGACCCTCCCCATTTCATTTGTCCCTACATTCTTGAGCTAAATTCACTTCACCAAAAACCAATTAACATTTCCCCCTAATGTATTATTTTTGCTCCTGTTCCCAGGCTGCCTCTCTGATTATATAATATATAATATATAAATATTGGCTCCTTATCACATTTACCATTATTCCTGACAACCCCAAATGTTCTCTATTCTAATGTATAACTGGAAAGTTTGAGAATGGGTACAAGTTTGTGGGTAATACTTTTTAGAAAAGGGCTATGTTGAATTTTAGAATGTTTGGCAACATAAAATTACGGCTTAAATAGTCACCAGAGATATGCTCTGTGTATAACAGAGATGGAGATGAAGCTGAGAGCTGATGGAGTGTGTGTGTAAGACAAAAACAGAAGACTAGGGATGGAGCCGAAGAAACTATACATGGTTGGGTGTCAGGAATTTTTCAGGAGAGTGAAAATGATAGACCAGATGCCTCTGGTTTAAGCTACTCACCATCTCCATGCTCAGGTTTGAGATTTTATAAAGAACAACGCAGAACGTGCTGCAAAGCATCAACATTTTTAATTCCTCCTTCTGAGATACTTTCAGTAATGGCAAGTGTCAGGCTTGGTGAAGTTTATGACATTTTCCTCAGGCCTGGCACTGCTGATGAGTGGGACCTAGGGCTTTCTGTCACATCTGCGTTCCTTGGCAAGCTTCCATCCCAGAAGTGCACTGGGACACCCTGAATACCTACTAAGGTCCTCCTCCTAGATCTCACAAAACAAATAGGATCCCACTGTGATTAGATGTTCAACCAAGGAAACATGTGAGTGTATATCATCGTCTGCGTGTTCTGTCTGTAATCTTGTGCTTGGCCCACTGGGTTGAGAAGGCTACTTATTTTCTTCTGGACTAAACTGTGATGGAGACATGACCATATCTGGAATTTTTTTAGCTATAATATTTTTCTAATTGCTTTCTGCAGATATGTAATAACAGGAGAATTTCTGGCAGAAAATGAATTTGGCAGAAAGCCCAAAGTTGACTGGTTTCACTTTCCAAGCAAACATTCTTGTGCAGTTCTAATTTTCACTTGCTCATGCGGCGTCCTGCAGAACAGTTTTGGTGATGAGCTGGATTTCATTGTGGGAGACTCACAGGTTCACAGGCAAGAAGTTTATTTTTGCTCCCTCCTGGAAGCTCTAATCCCAACTTTCACATCTCTAAGCTGCTTAAATAACTTCTGTTGCAGAATTTGGAACTTGTTTTCTACTCTTTAAAAAGAAGTAGGAGAGAGAAAGTAACAAAATCTGTCAACAGGAACCATCAAAAGATGGGCACTGAATCTTGCACTCTTATTTCAAGACAAATCCATTTGATAAATGGTTAATGGTCATCCACTGTGTATAAGTCATAATGTCAAATTTAAATACCTACGGAGTTAGCTGTTTTCATCTCCACTGTCCATTTACTTCTTGGCAATCTAGGAATTTTAGTTCCAGATAATAATAAAAATGTAATAACCACTTCCACGAGAATGGTGTTCAGAGAGGCTCTGCCACTCATCATTAGGGAAGGTAGAAGCAGATCATTCTTAGATATGCTTTAGCCTCCTCCTACTCTCAAATAAGAGCACATAGGAGCATTTCTGGCCACCATGTGATGGCCATTCTTCCATAGTCCAATTATCTGTTGCCATTTTGTAAACTGATCTGGCTAAGAGAGTCTGTCTGAGATCATGGAAGATATGGTTATGTAGGCAAACGAAAGACTTAGGAGATAGAAACTGGTGCTGAGCTCCTGGCCAGTGGTTGATAACCTGCATTTGCGGTGACATGTCTAAAATTTTAAAAATGATATTTACCGACAACCAAGGAGATGCTTAAGTTTACAGTGAGTCCTTCCCTATCAGGTGAGTTGTCCTAATGTGGTGGCAGGTCACACTGAGCTGAAATGACTTGTCCATCTGCCCAGGGCTTTTGGTGCCTAAGAGGAATAGTCTGGGGAAGTTAATCTAATGTAAAGCTTCATATGGAATTTTACAATGAAGCCCAATATATAATTTTTAAATTGCTTCTTACAAGTCATTCCCCCCAACTTCCCTCCTCTCACCTTCTCTTACACTTGGCCTAAAATACCACTGGCCTAGGAAAACTTTTGTTTGCAAGTTTTAATTAAATTCTTTGTGTTTCACAGATGTTACTGTCTTTTTTTGTTGTTCTTACTGTTTTAATGTGCATTGAAAAGAGCAAGTTTTAATCTGAATAACATTTAAAGAGTGATTTTTACACTTCACCCTTTAAAAACAGGAGTGAAATAAGCAGCAGAAACTGAGTTCCTCCACTTACGGTGCACTTAGGGGATTAGGTTTTGAATCTGAGGGAAAAGAAACAAATGCCAATGCCAAAATTTTAAAGATAAATAAGTATAAATAAATTAAGGGATGATGAGACTGACTAACTATGTACTTCATGTGCATCTTAAGCAGGGCAGACTATTAAATTACTTCCCCTCTTTGGACCGTGCCTACTTCCAGCATATCATTAGGAAGCTGACATCATCTTTTTCTTTTGAAGTTACAGTCTGCATTTCTATCCAAAGGGCATGTGGGGCACATTAGTGGTTGGTGACAGAGAGGATAACCCAGCACCCGACTGATTCAAAGTTTTGATAGATTAAAATTATTACACTTCATAAACATCCCTGTTCTATATTTAAAAGACTATTCAAAATGTATAGAGCATTTTTAGTGACCCCTACAATTACAGGGACAGTACTGAGAAAGTAGTTGTGATGATACAAACGCTTGAACAAGATACCAATTACCTTTCAATTTAGAGCTCTCTAGTAGAACCTATAGCTTTCATCAGAAAAACATGGATTTACACATTTATTTCTTTTTTTAATGTTTATCTTTGGGGGGGGGACGCGCGTGCAAGTGGGGGAGGGGCAGAGAGAGAAGGAGACACAGAATCTTTAGCAGGCTCCAGGCTCTGAGCTGTCAGCACAGAGCCTGATGTGGGGCTCGAACTCACGAGCTATGAGATCATGACCTGAGCCAGAGTCAGTCACTTAACTGACTGAGCCACCCAGGCGCCCCAGATTCATAACATTTCTGCTGATCATTAGCATTTTTGTCTTCCTAACCAAGGTTAAATGATTTTGAAAGTGTTCATTTTCTTAGAAAGTAGAATTTTTCTAAGAACATCACTGCTCTGAAAGACAGAATTTATTTCCAGAGGAGTCAGGCATTCACCAAGCAATATGTTACATTATTGAAGCATTTCCTCTTTTCCCTCGACTGCTTAGCTTTTCCAAATAATGTTTAGTAAAGAAAGTACGTAGAATTAGTGTGGTTTCCCTTTTTCGATCAAACCTATCAGCCATTAGTTTCAGTAGAAAAAATAACTTATCAAAGGATGCTGTTGTTTGTAGACTTAGGTGGAAAAAACACTTTAAACAGAGACTTCCTTAAGGTCATTGAAAAGAGTTTGTGTAAATTTGGAGACTGAACTTCTGTAAGACAAAAGGCTTAAATTAAATATATTTTATTACTCAAAGGAAAAGGGTGATTAGTAAGAGAAAAGCTGCCACAGCATCAATTGTCTAAGTTGGTGAGAGTCAGAATTTGATGATTTGGGCTTTCTTTTAATATCCTTTGTCACATGCTAACCTCAAAAGAGAGGTGAGAGTTAGAAAGAGGGTGAAGTATTTGGGAATTCCTAAAAACAGATCCAGAAACGTCTGGCTGTACCAGAATGCAGCTAGCACAGAAATGATTTAAAGTCATAGTGGGGAAGTAATTAACTTCCTACCTCTGCCTACACGTAAACCGCTTAAAGGTGAGCACACTACAGAGTTGTTTCTCAAAGCTGCAAATTATTAAAGGTTTGGCATCTCCATTATATTACTGTGGCTCATTTTTTTTATCTGTTGAGTGCCCACAACATACATGGAACTCAACAAATCAGTTCAGTATACATGAGTGAACTAGTTTCACATGGAATTTTACAAACCCTATGAGTGAAAAAAGTGGACCATGTTAGGGGAAGACAGATTCTAAGCTAGAATGCATGAGTCATCTCCATCTACCAACAAATTGCTGTGACCCAAGAATGAAGTCACTTTTGTGTAATCTGGAGTTCCTGACAGTTTTAGAGGTGTTGATCGATGTTTTAACTAGCTTGTTCATGCACTGCCTTTCAGAGGCACACGCATTCGCTGCTAATCACAGACTAACTTTGATGACTCTCTCTCTGCAGTTAATAAGTGATTGCATTTGCTTGCCATTTCTCAAGTTCTATCCTAAAAACAAACAAACAAAAAAGCAAAAAGAAGATGGAAGATATCATTCTCTTCACAAAGGCACTGCCCACTAATAAATGAGCCACATGTAAAGGAGATTTGGAGGTGGGCAGTCACAGGGAAAGGAAAGCAGTAATGAGGCAGTGGGAATAAAAAAGGAGTATTTTAGGAAATAATGAGTGAGGAAAAGAAGTTATATCAAAAAAGGAGCAACTCAAGCAGACATGGAATAATGTAGAATGACATGAAATTTGGGGATTTTCTGGAATAAAGACTTTCAGAAGAAAAGGATGGAATCCAATTTAAATAAAAGTAATACTCAAGTAGGAACAATACTTATATTCAAACTAAATGAATATAACAACACCTCTATTCAGGAAGTATTTAACAGCTAATTAAAGGTACTTAGCAGAAGTATTTAGTAGAGGTGCATAGCAAGGCATAGTTACCTAGCAGAGCAACAGTGTAATGGATCACAAGTGAGAAAATCCAAGACCCTTCTTGTCTGTAGCAGGGGGCCACGGGTCAGCAGAGACTTAGGGAATGGCTCCATCCTCACCACCTGGCTGGTCCAGAACAGAGTTTGCTGCATCATGCCCCCTGCTCAGAGGCTGCAGAGGGAAATGAAAATGTTAAATAACTAAGTGATGGTTTCATGATTTTACCTAAATTACATAGAACAGTGGAAAACATGAGGAATCTTTTTGGGAGAAAAGAGTTGTATCATGTGATATATACAAGGATGATTTTCAGGAGCTTTACATTTTTGGAGGACTGCCTTCTTACTTGCTGGTGAAAAATTGGTTGTTTCTGACCTAGTGCCAAGATACACTTTGAATATCATACTCATTGAGTTAGTAATTTCTCATCCTTTATGTATTTTCTCCATCCCTGTGACCGTATGAGTAAGGCTATACCAAATTCTTTGCTTCAGTCTCATCATGTAGTTCCATTCCTTCATGATTTACTGAGTTTTCCTTGTTTCAGGAAACATGGTGTATACCAGGTTTCTAAAGAGGAATGGAATATCCTTACAGAAGTCTTTAGATTTAGGTAGATCAGTGTCAAGTCCTATCCTTTCTACTTACAGCTTTGAGCATTCAGAAATTTCATGACTTTTATTATTCTTAGACTTGTATCAGCTCAGATTACCTGGATAATTACATGCAGGAGATACAATAACACCTAGGGTGACTGGAAGCTAGTAACCATTTATTATTTACTATTGCAAGATATTATGTAAACTGCTTTTATAAGATCTCCTTCAGTCCTCACGGGCAATCACTAGGTCCTGTTATCATTCTCATGATAAAGGAAAGAAGAAAGAGGCTTTGAAAGGTTAAGCAATTTGCTTAAACTCAAAAGTGAACGTCAGAGATAGAATAAATATTGGGGGTCTTCTGGGTCCAGAGTGGATGGTTAATCTGTGTGTGGGTCTGCCTCCTGCTAGGTAAGAGCCCAAGACAGAATGTGGAGTAAAACAGGTTTACACAATTAACTTAGCTCCGCCCTGTGCTGGGAGAACTCACGTGTCAGTGGAAGGTGACAGAAGCCCAGTATGGGGTGGCGGGTCAGCAGGGATATGGGCAGCAGGCAGAGGAACTTACGTCAAAGATACACTAAAACGTAATGTCATACAAATTGAAGGGTAATTTTTATAAACAATTTTTAATGTGTATTTATTTTTGAGAAAGAGAGAGAGGGAGACACAGAAACCGAAGCAGGCTCCAGGCTCTGAGCTGTCAGCACAGAGCCTGACACAGGGTTCAAACTCACGAACCGTAACTTCATGATCTGAGGTGAAGTTGGTCACTTAACCAAGATACCCAGGCACCCCTGAAGGGTAATTTTTAACTGCTGGGAGAAAACAGTGGATGGAGCTACTCACTGCCTGGGTTAAGTGGGGGAAAATCTAAAGGGAAATTGAGCCTCGTGGTAGGCTACAAGTGGCTTTTTAACCCCATCAAATAGGATTGACCTTGATGCATCTTATTTCCTCTCCATATAAACAAATGTGGTTTTGGGGGTCGGGATACAGAGTGTGTGCCACCAAGTTCCTCAAGATTCCCCACCTAAAGAGAGCTACATTTGGTGCCTCTTCAGTCAAACCAGCTTCCTTCGCAGACCCAGCCATCTGGGAGCTGGTTTTATTCAGAAGCCAGCATGTTGAAATGATGCAACCTGTTGTATTGCTGTTTTTAGAGATAAGGCCAGATCAACACTTCTTAGAATACACTATTTCTTGAGAATCTCTCTGGTGCTTTTCTTTCCTTCTCTCCTTCAAGTAGAGCAGGACTGAGTATAATGGTGATTAAGTCATGCCCAGCCTTGAGCACTGTGCTTGGCTCACAGTAGATGGACAGCAGATGTTTACTGAATGCATGACTAAAGCCTTAGGAAGAGACTTTATCAAATACCTCTCTTGTGTACTTGGGATGCAGATTCAAACAAGAGGACACTGTGATGGAAGCAGGACACCACCTGCCATGCCCTGGAGCAGAATCGATCAAGAGAAAATTAGAGCCATGGCCTTTGCTTTGCATTTCTCTTCCCTTGTAGTCAAGTCCGTCCCTTTCCCTGCTTGAGTGGATCAATACCTAACCCCATCTCAAGTATGATGTCTGTAGTGACCAAAGAAATATAATTTAAGAATTTGCTTTGATTTCTAGTTCTGAACTCAAGCTTATAAGGGTGAAAAAAGAGCCAATTAGAGTCATAGAAATTCAACTTTATTGGTTTCCCTTTGACTTATCCCTACATTCACTAAAATAAATGTGCAGAAAGGATTTGTATATAGATGTTTAGGAAGCAGAAAGGAGGATTCATAGGCCTAATTATTAATTTTAAATAATTATTTATATTATAAAATCATTAATTTGTATGAATAAAATATAATAAAATATTATATTTTTATTTAAAATATTTACATGAGAGACTGTGTAAAGTGAAACAGGAAGTTCAGAAATACCTGAACTCAATTCCAGGCTCAGCCACTTACTATATGATTTTATCTTTTGAATGTTACTTTCTTTATCAGTTAAATGCAAATAATAGCACCGATCAGATACGGTCACTGTAAGAATTAAATGTAAAATGTAGGTGTATAAGAATACACGTAAAATGCTTAACACATAATCAATACTCATTAGCAGGCTCTTATCATTGTTATAATGCAATATACATTTGATTATGCTAGGGAAATGTCTAACATGAGACGTAAGCCGTAAAAATATGCACCATTGATAGGCATTTAATGGTTCTAATTTATTTGGCCATTTCAAAGAAATTAAGTCATTTTAGTCAATTATTGATTTTTTTAACTGGGCAATTCTTTAACTACACTAAGCAATTTAAAATAGTTAATAACAATGTGATTAAATTTCCAAATATACTCAAAACTGGCGATATTACTGTACTAATAATTATCTAATTTCTGACTAATTTCTATTTGTTCTTAACTGCTTTCATTCCAGAAGTACTTCTTGTGAGATGCTAGGAGCTGCACAAAATAGGACAAGTCTATCTGAAAATACATTACTACAATTAGAAAGGGCAGTTCTCTTACTCAGAGAGATTAAAATCTTAATGGACATTTAAAG
Source organism: Crocuta crocuta (assembly GCF_008692635.1). Lineage (NCBI taxonomy): Eukaryota > Metazoa > Chordata > Mammalia > Carnivora > Hyaenidae > Crocuta > Crocuta crocuta. The sequence goes on from NW_027551572.1 coordinate 1,748,129, forward strand.
TTAGTCTTATCTGTAAGTAGATGGACTTTTCTTCTTTAGGGCATGAAGAATAACTTCAAAGATGTTTCTATCACAAGGTGGTTTGTGTATATAAATCGGTGTGATTTGGGGGACGTGGAACTAAAATATGACTTAAAAAGGATCTACTAGGGTGCCTGGGTGGCTCAGTTGGTTGAGTGTCTGACTCTTGATTTAGCTCAGGTCTTGATCCCAGGGCCGTGAGATTGAGCCCTGCCCTGGGCTCCACACTGAGCGTGGAGCCTGCTTGGGATTCCCTCTCTTTCTCTCTGTCTCTCTGTCTCTCTCTCTCCCTTGCCCCTCTCTCCCATTCATGTGCTCACTCTCTCTCTCTCTAAAATAAAATTTTTTAAAAAATTTGAAAGATGTTTAAAAAGGATCTACCATGTAGCAAGTTCTTACTTGGACAGGTGTGTGTATGAATGTGTACAGTGGGTGCTTACATTAGTTTCCTATTGCTGCTGTAGCAAATTACCACAAAAGTAGTAATTTACAATGGTGCTAATTTGTTATATTATTGTTCTGGAAGTTGAAAATCCAAAATAGGTTTCACTGGGCCAAAATGAAGGAATTGGCTGTTGCGAGCTCCTTTCAGAAGCTTCAAGGGGGAAATCTGCATTCTTGCCTTTTCCAGCCTCTAGAAGCTGCCGGCATTAATCAACTTATGGGACCTGTCCTCTACTTTCAAAGCCAGTAATATACAATCTGCACTGCCCCCCTCACTCCCTCTCTCTCACCCCTACCTCTGCTTCTGTCATCACCTTTCCTTTCTGACTGTGACTTACCTGCCTCCCTCTTTCACTTATGAGGACCCTTGTGACTATGTGGAACCCACCTGGATAATCCAGGATTACCTCCTCATCTCAAAACCCTTAATTTAATCACATCTGCAAAGTCCCTTTTGCCATGTAGAATAACACATTCACAAATTCTGGGGATAAGGATGTGAACGTCTTTGGAGGACCAATATTTTGCTTTACAACATTGCTGAATCTTGTCTTCTTCCTCTAACTGGCACCTGGAGGTACAGGAGCTCTTCCAGTATCCGATGAAGTGGCGGAGTACTGGTTACAGAAGGTGGAAGGGTTAGTAAGGAGGCAAGAACTAATTCTTTTTATTACCCTGAGAGATTATTGTTTTGGTTAATGTGTACTCAGATGAATGAAAATTTGGGGGGAAGGTGACAAGTGTACGCACAGCAACACAGTGCATATTGGAGGGATCAGGACCACACGGAGGCTGGTTTTAAAAATGGAATCTGGTTCACTCTGCTCATATACTGGATGGATGCCACAGCAGGGTTTTGTGCTATCATGGCGCACACTTTCACTTGTTTCACTCTTTGCCCTTTCTCTCCACGTTTTTTTTTTTTTAAGAACTGTAAATTAATGCAAGAGTGTGCTGTACACTTGCTCTTTCATTTTATTCTCCATCTACTTCTTGGTTTTATAATATTCAAATGAGGGTAAAATGTATAAAACTCAAATTGATTACAAATTTGACTTGGCAGCAGCATTATGAATGTTTAAAAGAGATGAATTTTATTATTAGCTGAAGGATATGCAAATATTGAGAATTATAGAAAACTTATTCATGCTAATGTCTGGGAGCCTATGCTGTGTCCATCAGTATGATATCCTGTACCCAGGTCTGAGCTGGATTATAGATCTTACGTTCAGATTTGATAGAAGTTAGTTGGTCACTCTCCCAATTTAGTTCTAAATCAATTTTCCAAGTACTAAGCAACTGACTTCTTTATAACGCATCCAAAATACAGTAGCAAGGCTATTGATGCATCACAGAAAGCGTGTTTGCCTCCTTGAAGTGCATATCTGTGTTTGCATCAGGTTTGTGGGCTTCTGTGTGGGATGCCAGCTCACTTGCTGCCTGACTCTTAGTTCGGACTAAATAAAGATTTCTTGGATTGACTTTAGAAAATTTCAAAAAAAATTAACTTCTTGTTTATTTGCTTAAGAGTTCAGATCACTATTAAACCTTAGAATTTCTTGTGAGTCATAATTATATCCTGGGTTAGCTCTCTAGATCTAGGTTCCCTATGTTTTTAGTGCATACGCAATAGGAGTCAGTTCATGACAGAGCAGTCTCGTTGTTGTTCGAGGTTCCCTTCATCTGTTTACCGGGAAGGTGAGTGTTTGGGGTTGGTTTTGGTTTTTGGACACATGTATTACCTGAGAAATAGCACAGATTGTAAAGTCACAGAACCTGGAGCCAGAATGCCTGGCTTCCCCTTCCAGCTCTGAAGCTATCTTGAGCAAGTTTTGCAAGCTTCTCGTGTCTCTGTTTCCTTATCTATAAAATGGAGATAGAAAATAAAAATAGTCTCTACCTCATACGGTGGATGAGAGCACTAAATGGATTAATGTCTGACATGGAGAAACCATTTCGTACGTATTTGCTATGATTTTTTAAATTTGTGAATCATTCTTTTGAGTCCTTTATCTATTTTTCAATCATGTTTGCAATTTTATTTCTGACCTGTCAGTGTTCTTTATCGAAAAAGTAACACTTTTAGCTTATTTATCACAATTACCCCCTCCAGTTTTCCTTTTGCCTTATAATTATTTTGTTTCTTTTTTAATGTTTAATATTTGTTTAAAATATTTTTAATGTTAAAAATGTTAAAATAATTTTTCATGTTTATTTATTTATTTTGAGAAAAAAAGAACATGTAGAAGCTGGAGAGGGGCAGAGAGAGGGGGAGAGAATCCCAAGCAGGCTCCACGTTGTCAGTGCAGAGCCCCACGGAGGCTCTATCCCACAATCCGTGAGATCATGACCTGAGCTGAAATCAAGAGTCACGCTATTTTTTACTTTAACTTTTTTATGTTTAGAAAGTCCAACTGAAATCACTTTCTACTTCTCTGAAGATTCGTCATCATTTTAAAAAAACATCTTACTCTTAACTCCATCTAATACTCTAACATGCTGTGAGGTGAGGAACTGTTTGATGCTTTCCACAGAATCAGTTCCCGGTTTCTCCAGCATGACTCAGTGGTAATGCTGCTGTCTCCTCCCTTTTGCTCTTCCACATACTCACAAGGCCAGCTCCTTCATGTTTCAGTGCAGATGTCCCATTTCTGAGGATGCTTATCCTGACACCTGCTTGTTGATACACCCGAGTGGATCATGTCCTCCCCACAGGCGCCCAATTCACCTAGTACAAACCCACTAACTCTTGGGTTATAATTTCCTGTCTTTCTTTCCAACTAGACTGAAAGCTCAGGTGCACAGTGAACGCATCATATGCTTACTGTAGATAACCAATAGCTGTTTAATGATAATGAGTAAATATATTAATATAAGCCTTCTTAATTATAAATGCAAACCATTTCCTTTTGAAATTTCATATGGCAAAGATGGAGGGAGATATGTGAATGTCACTCACAGCAATTAGATTCCCATAAAGTTCTCTTTTTTCTTGTCACTGATGGTGTTTATATGTTTCTGTACTATGTTAGTCAGCATGTAGAGGCCTACAGTGTTACAGCTTCATAGTGGGAGTAGTATCTTCTACCTGTTGAACGCCCTTCTATCTCATTTAGTACACTTTGTCTTTAATGTTACTTTGCATGAAAGGAATATAGCCATGATGTCTGTTCTTCATTTTGTATCTGGCTGCATTTGTGCCCAATATTTTCCTTTTAAATTTTGTGTCTTGTTTTAGGTTTATTTCTTGTGAGTGGCATATGGTTGGATTATTTGTTTGCCTTTTGGTATGGCATTTGACTTGTCTTTATTTTCATCTATAAAGTCTGATCTTATTTCTACCTTCTTGTTTAGCTATTATATATTAAAGCCCTTTGTTTTTGACTGACTTTTGTCACATGGACTGTTTGACTTTATGTTGATGTCCCACATGAGTACCAGCGTGGATTCATATAGACTTGAGCTCACAGAACTAAAATTTCAGTGACCAGTATCCAATTTTCTAATTGATTTTAGTGTTCAGTGTTGTAAAGGGGGCATCTAAGGATATCTGAATTTTGTTTTTTCATCACAGAAACTCTTCATGTGTCTGAATAATTGTAGAACTTTTCTCTCCTTGTAAAACATTTCAAGTTTTACAAGGATTTATTGTTGTATTGGTGTTTTAAACTTAGTCTTATTTCTGATTATGGTTAATATTTTAAATCTATGCCTAAATTTTATTTTCAGCAATTTTTCTTCAAATACATATTATGTGTTCTGCTTACTCCCCTGGCCTCTCACTGTGATGCTATAATCTTACAGTTTGGATTTTGCACTCTGTTCTCTGGCATCTCCTTTCACATTCCTGTAGCATATATTATTCTATTTACTGTCTTCAGTGTGTATTTTAACTCTTCTAAACACGTTAATACTCCTAGTTCTTTTCTCATCTCTGACAGCTTTCTTTTCTTCTGATTTTACCTCAGTCAGGTGCCTACTATAAATCAGATATAGCTAATAGCATCTTCACAACACTAGCTGTTGTCTGTCAGACTAGCTTGGTCTGTCAATGAAATACAGAGGCCAAAGTATCTTAAACTTTATTCTAAAGACTTCCACATAATCCATATTGGGTAGGCAAAAGGGAAAAAAATAAGGTGACTCACAAAATTTAAACAGTATTTGTGTAAGCCAGTTTTGAAGCATCTGGTGTTTATTTCTGTCTTTCATCCAATTACATCCATTATAATACTGTTACATGGTCATCCTTTCCATAAAACTTGATCCACCACTACAGTTTAGGAATGTACCTCTCAGATTTTGAAAGGAAGAAGAAATATTACATTTAGAAAATGTGCTGATATGGAATCTTGCTTTAGAAACAAGATCATGACAAAGCACTTGGCTTTGTGAACTGTGCCACATTGGGTATTTCTGAATAGACATTTTCTGACTTTGACCATATTTTTGAGCAATGCACTGATCCCAGCACTATGTATTAAACCATTGACCTTTATCTCCAAGCTCTTACTCTATGAGGATCTTAGGATTTTATATACAACTTGTTACTTCAGATTTTAGGCAATTATTTGTTTAATGGGAAATGAAGATAGATTTGTTATTTGTTAATGTTGTAAGGATGAGCATATCCTTTTATAAACCACTGAATTCCAAATTTAAAATTTCCTGAGCAGCCAGTTAGAAGAATGGTTTATAACAAATGTGACAATGGCCTTTTGAAATATCTGTTAATACTAGCCTCTGCATATTTCTAAGAATTCCTTCACTGATAATACAAGCTGTGAAATTAGAAGAAAATCCCAGAATATATTAATTACATTGACTACTCCTCATTGTTTTCTACGTCTGACTTCTTAAAGCTATTATTTTACTCCAGGGAAACACAGAAGGTGACTAAGCATCCTTCTGTGACTGACTACAGGCATGTGAATAATTGGTCAAGAAAAGAAGAGCATACGATCTTATATTGTACTACTTTGCTTTTTCTTAATGCTTTAAGCATGGACTTTCCATAAAAAGAATTTAGGAGGACATGAGTTCTGTCACTGGGCAAATTTTGTTGGTTGATTGACTTAGTCACTTTGTTTGTAAAAACTGCAGAGGAAAAGTGCATGTTTGGTTCTCGAGAAAACAGATCTGTAGTAACATAATCTCCATTATTGAAGAAAATAGAAAGTGGACCTATCTGTAGTATATTACAAAAAATAACAATGTAAGTATTTTTCCTAAGAACCTCAGACTTCTTATAAAAGACATTCTTATCCTTGGTATGTTACAGTTTTTATGATAACACCTCATAATTTTTAGTGTTTTATTTTCTTCCAAGGTGCTTACTTATATGTTCTTTCTACTTTATAGAATTTATTCTCTTATGAAAAGAATGAATATTTGGGGGGGGGTGGTTAGCAATTATTTTCTCATCAGCGAACANGTTTGTTTGTTTTAAGAAAAATCCCTAGGATATTTGGAGTTACCTAAGTTTTCAAAATGAAGGCACTTGTGTGTGTATTGTATGTGTGGGAAGGAGAGTAGAAGAGGTAGGGGAAATATATCAATAGAATCATTAAAAATCTGATATGTGAAATAGTATTTGTTTTCTTTTTCTAGCTTTGTCTGAAAAGTAAAAAATGTGCTATCTAAATAGCTCAATAAATTTATGGTATGATTTATTTTAACTTTGCCTAACAGAAACAAAATGTAAATAAGAAATTAAGATTGGATATACTTGTGGTCTAATATATAGGTATTGCAACATAGGAGTCTTTAAGTGAGTCAATTGTGTGTTTACTTGAAACTGATCCACTATACAACATGTAGTTATCATTAATAACTTAAGGAACAAATTCCATATAGAAATGTATTATGTACACATCTTTTGTTTTCCAGGGAAATATTGTGATCCAGTGTAAGGGCTATGGCACTTACAGATCTTAGTTTAGAGGCTGCCCGACCAGCTGAGTGACACAGACCTGGGGCCACCTTCATGGCACCTGACCCTGGGTAATCACTCAGGGCCCAGGTCTCAGAAGTCCCCTGCACTTAGCTTAATGCTCTGCTGTCATCATCTTGACATTCTTAATAATTTTTGAACAAGGGACCCAATTCTGGCATTCTCATTTTGCATCCGGTCTGGCAAATTATGTCGTCAGTACTATGCAGATGAAATTCATCACCCCTCAACTCTCAGTTTCTAATCAATTAAGATGGGACAACTGATGAGTGATTTGCCCATCTCATGAGGTTACTGTGGACATCTCGTATGACAAAGAGTAGCTTCCGTGAAAGTATTTCATTATCCATGAAACTTGAAATCAGATAGGACCCCTTAATATTGCAGGAGACGTAAAGCCTAACCCAAAATGGCTTAAACCAAAAGGAACTTCATAGATTCACAAAAGTACAGTCTTGTGAGAGGGAGATTTGGTGTCAGCTCCAGTAGTGTAGTACAGCAGTTGGCTTGCACCAACTCTCTGGTTATTAAGTTTTTAGGAATGGTGCAAACCTGATGATGTCATGTAAATAGCTTGAAATCAGCCATAGCGAGAATATTTGTACTGGAGAAATTGGCAAATGCAACAAATTAGGGATAGTCATCCATTCTCTCTTCCTTCTTTTTTTCTCTTTCTTTTTTCCTGAGAACCCATTGTTAACTATGTATTTCCTTACCATTAATGTAAAGGCCGAACATATGTCCATAGCATAGTATAAGAGAACAGAAACCGGAGCCAGATCATTTGGGTCCAAATCCCTATTATTCCTTCATCTATTAGTTGGGCGACATTAGGCAAGTTCCTTAATTATAATGTCAAGATTGTAAATGTACCCACCTGATTAAATGAATTATATTTGTAAAGTGTTTAAGACTATGCCTGGCCCAGTGTAAGCACTACACAGTGTCTATTTAAAAAAAACCAGCAGTAAGTATCACCTTGATCATATTTCTCTCTTTCCTTCTTTCTTTCTTTCTTTCTTTCTTTCTTTCTTTCTTTCTTTCTTTCTTTCTTTCTTTCTTTCTTTCTTTTCTTTTCTTTTCTTTTCTTTTCTTTTCTTTCCTCACTTCCTCTGAGTTAGCCTCATTGTCATTCAGGTTTCCCTCAGATAGTAGTAAAAAAGATGCAGAGAAAAAGGGAGATCCTTTTCCCAGAAGTTTCAGGAATAAGCCTTACTGCATCTAATTGGCTCTAAATGAACACTCATGCTTTTCCTAGAACTAATTGCCACAGCCAGGGGATGGTGATTGGCTGAAGCCTCTGTACCTGTTTACCTAAATGGAAGTTCTCAGCATTCAGTTATCAAGGGAGAATACATGGATACTGGGTAAAAGCAAAACCAAACAGAAGCAACATATAAATGTTTTATGGATATATAGACACACACACACACACACACACACATCTGCTATACGCTCCTGCAAATGTAATCTATTATTATAAACTATAGTCCTGGCTCTAGTACATGAAATATTAATGCATGCAAGTGTAATAAAAAACATGCACTAGAAGGCTGAATATCTGCAGGACTCTGGGCCTATCGTGACCTGCCTGAACTTCACTTTCATTATCTACTTTTAGACATGCTAATTATCCCCAATAATTCCATGAGGAATGGCTAAACCTAGGTCATAATGCTATGTAATATAAATAACATAAAGGAAACATGTTAGAATAAATGAGTAAATCTCTTTTATTGAAATGTATGCAAGTTTGTGGGAAGATGAAAAAAAAGTCATCTGTACCTCAGAAAATGAAATAATTTATAATCCTTATTAGAAATTGGAGATATATGTTAATTTTGGTTAGAGAGAGGAAAATGTAGAAAAAGCATGTCTTAGAGGTGCCTGGGTGGCTCAGTCCATAAAGTCTCTGACTTTGGCTCAAGTCATGATCTTGAGGTTCATGAGTTCGAGCCTCGTGTTGGGCTTTGTGCTGACAGCTCAGAGCCTGGAGCTTGTTTCAGATTCTGTGTCTTCCCCCACCCGTCTCTCCCTCTCTCTGTCCCTCCCCAACTTGTACTCTCTCCCTTTATCTCAAAAATAAGTAAACATTAAAAAAGTTTTTAAAAAAAGAAGAAAAATCAGGTCTTAGATGTTCACTTGAACGTTTAAAGCTATCAAATGCATTCTAAAACTTGCTTCTCTTATCAGCAGGGATGGAGGACATTTACAGGTAGAGGCAGATTGTTAATTCTGTTTTACCTAAGCTGTTGTCCACCCAGATGGTGTTTTCAGCCTTTGCTTGTTGAAAACACTTGAGATTTATCTTTCTGCTAAATCTGCCCCTGGCCAAAAAAAATATTTTGTTAATATGTAAAAATTAATATTAATTTGAAAATTAAGTTTAATTAGAGTTAAAAGAAAGAACATTTGTTTTGGATTTCTGACAGTATTTAATGTCACAATTAGTAATCTTATAAGGTATAATAATTAAGTTCAATCTGCCTCTTTCCTTTCTAATGTACTGAAGTCAGATATTTCAGGGTAATTAGTTATTTGGTAACCATTTGTCTGAGAAATCAGCAAAGGGGCTAAACAAGTTTAGAAAATTAAAGTGCCTCTCAGTGATCCCTTCTGTCTCCTGATCAGACTATTTTATCAGATCACCCTTTATTCAAAAAGGGTTTTGAGGGTGCCTGAGTGGCTCAGTCAGTTGAACATAGGACTTTGGCTCAGGTCAGGATTTCACAGTTCATGGGTTCGAGCCCCGCGTTGGGCTGTGTGCTGACCCCCCAGAGCCTGGAGCCTGCTTCAGATTCTGTGTCTCCCTCTCTCTTTGCCTGCCTCTCTCTCTCTCTCTGTAAAAAGTAAATAAACATTTTAAAAATTTTAAATGGGGTTTTGAAATAGAAATAAAGGAGGTATGAAATATAGGAACATTCATTTTTGCCAGACATTTAAAATTTGAGATAATGTCATAGTTATATACGCTAGACTTGTCATGCTTTATGGTTCCACCTGATTAAGTTAGCAGCATCACTGCTAGCCTGTGGAGTATCCTTATGTAAATTAGAAAAAGGGGCCACTCTGGACAATCAGATCCCCTGGGTGAGCGAAGAAAGGGAAGAGGGTTCAGCTTTTTAAAAGAATATGTTGGGGAAACTTTATTTAATCCATTCCCGTATTCTTAAAAGGGTACCTTGAAATATGCTGGAGAAAGTAAAGAATAAATGTGTTACTGATGTGAAACTGCCATCATCTCTTTTCTGAGTTCATTTTCACTTGCCCATTCTGTGGTTTCTGTCTTTTCAGGACTTTCTTTTTTCTTCTCTTTTTCCTTTTTTAACAGCTTTATTGACATATAATTTGCATACCACAAAATTCACCTATTTCGAGTGTACCATGGCTATATAGTATATTTACAAAGCTGTGGGCTATCACTACAGGTTAATTTTACAACATCCCCATCCACCCCCAAAATAAACCTTGGACCTATTAGTAATCGAAGACATCCCTTTTTGTGACCTATTTTCACACTCAGGGTTTGACCTTCATCTTCTCATATGAATTTGTTGTTTGTTTTCTTTCCACAATACTTATGCAGTACTGAGTCACTGTGTGGTTATTAATTTTAAACTCCTGGAAACCTTTACTTTTCTGGGGTTGCTTGGTTTGGTTTTGTTTTCTAAGTGGCTTAAGCAGGAAAGAGCAGATGGCGCTCCAAAAATTTTGGAAGTAATCAGTGCAATCCAGTGCTTAGGTAATTGCTTTTATGTGAAAATGGCTACATTAAATCCATGTCAAGAGCGTGCAGTATTCCTGACCTTTGCTCCCTGAAGCCAAGTCTCATGTGGACAAGAGGAAACTGCAAGACAGTGTGTGTCTTTCTACATGTATATGTTGTTTCAAACACCCTAACAAAACATTAGCAGTCAGTAAAATTATGTGGATTTGGAACAATCCCTAGACAATTTTAGGTTGACAGAAAACATTTTTGACAGCTTGTGACAGATATAATCTGACATCTGTGTGTTTTAGACTCTTTAAAGGTGACCCATAAAAATTTTCTAGCAGACTAAACATATTTTTTATCAGCAAAATGTCCACATTGCAGAGCATTTCTCATACAAGTGCTTTAACCTGCCTTTAGCTTTCTGCCATGGAATAATTTTTCAAGGTCATAGATTTCTATCAACTGTGACAACCTAACCTACATCTCTATCAACACATAAGGTTGTGATCAAAAGCATGTCTTATATTATCTTTTAATTGGGTATACTGTTTTTTTAAATGACTATCACAACTTAAAGTAACCTCACTTCAACTGAGGAAGCTTGAGTAATGTGTCAGCCTGACAGCCCACCTTACAGTGCTCAGAGTTAGCAGTCTGACCTCTTCTATAAAATGAAAATGAACAACAGGTGTGTTGTAAGAACAAAATAAGATGGTCCTTGTAAAATTCTTCCTAAAAGGTCTGGCATATATGAATTGTTCAATAAACATCAGCTATTATCATCAGCAGTATTGCCACTGAAGCCCCGAAAGCATAATCAAGTGGTAATTATTCTCAAAGGAGAATACGATTCGTAAACATTTTATGTACATGTAAAGAGACAAAGGAGAATGACATTGTTCTATGCCTCCCACCTCATACGCCTCAGTTTCTTTTTTCCCCCAGTTATTTGGCCCTTGGAGACAGAATCATTTCCCAGGAGCTCATTACGTAATTAAAGATTAGTTTAAAATTAATATCCCACTGAATGCTTTGGGCATATGTTGCTCTGGAATAGTCAGTAACTTTAGTGCATAGTTAAAAAAATTTAATAGTGGGTCTCCTTTTGAGGAGAAAGTGCTTAACCCTGACTCTAGGAAACCACAAGAGGAGGGGATGTCTGGGAGAGCCAAGGAGAGGAATGTGTGTAGAGCGTATGTTCCACAGCCATCTGCAGCCCAGGTTGCCATTATGAATAAAGCTTGTGTTTCAAATGGGAGCAAATGAAGAACATAGCATTTGCTTTTGAAGATTGCTTTATTCATAGTACTGTGACACGATGTACTGAGAGAAAATATAATTAATATATGAATTGAATCAAGAAAGACAGAAAAAAGACTATCCTGCTTGAATAAATGAGGAAAGGAGAAAGAGTGGGGGCCGTGTTGAGTTTTTCTGTTTCCACGAGGGCTGTGATTTCTCGGCTTGTTCTAGCAAATGTGTGGAAAGGAGAGGAAAATGTTGGGAAGGGGTGGAGCCTACTTTGTGACATTTTCTGGCGTATGTGTTTGAAACAATGAAAGTAAAAGACATTCCTCCAGTTGTCTGAATGAAGTACAGCAAGTAGTTTTTTTCAAGATACAGTGCTAAGATCTACAAATACTAAGAAATAAGGGCCCCTATTTGCCAGAAAACTGTTTCTTTCCTTTTGACACCAGCCAGGGAATCATCCTGACCTTTCTCCAAATAGGCCAACCAACACATATAAATTTCCCACAGGCCATTCAGACTCTCTTCTACAACTCTTTCTCAGGGCCTAGTGCTGAGTGAGCTTTGATAATGAAAAGAACACAATGAGATTAATTTTTGAATGCTGACTCAGAATCAGAAGACCAAGTGTTTGCTAAATAAAGCAAACAATAGAATAATGGTCTCAACCAAGTGAGGTCTGTAACCCACTAGCAGCCAGACCTGCACAAACTGGTTTATGCAGAATCCAGTTCACTGGAGTTATTGGTTAACCAAAACATCCCAGTTCTACCATACACCAAACCAGCTTTGCTCTATACTGATTACTCAGTTTCCTTTTCAATTCAGCAAGAAGCGGAAATGTAATCTCTGATCCAACTGTGGGTTTGGAGATACATAATTCATTAACTGATTTTTTTTTACCTCTACTTTTGCATTCAAAGCTCTCTGTTATGCTCATGACTGCCCATTTTATTACTGCTTTTTGTACCTGTGCCCTGGCCACTGCTCCCTCACCACCTTGCCACTGGTGACCTTCCCATTAACTCAACCTCCATCCACATCTCTTCTCTTCCTATCCATGTCTTGGGGGAATCCCATACTTCTGTCCACAGAAATCAAATAAAAAAAGAATTATATTTTGTAAAAAAAAATTCCTTGCTCAAGTTGCCAAGTAAATTAACTGCAGTGAGTACTCCTTGCACCAACTCTAATGAAAACAAAAGCAAAAACACAAACTAAACTCCAGAAGAATTTGTATTTCTCAGGATGAAAGAATGAAAGGCTTTTCCTACAGGCCCCAACAAACCCTGCTTCCATAAGGCCTGCATGAGCCTGGCTTGTCTAGAAGTGCATCCCATACTCCTTATGAAGCCCTTACTACGTGCTTCTACCCCCGGCCTCCCTGTTTGGAGGTACAGGAATGTAGTGGTGATGAGTTTCAATGAGTCCTCTGTCTACTGGTTTCTATGTCGCCCAGTACCTGAAGCAGGAGGTCTTTTCAGAGCCCTTGACTCCTTTCCTCCTACCTCTTCTCTGACTAGATAAGGACTTAGAATCCCTATTAGTCTGGGACATGGAACCTCTGAGGGAACTCAGGTCACCTACGTCACCTCACTAAGGTTACTACACTGGAACTCCCCAGGCACCCCATGTAATTCTGATTAAATTGTTCTGGTGTATGATCAGGGATCAGGGAAAGGTGATTTTTAAAAGTTTATTTATTTATTTTGAGAGAAAGCATGGGTAGAGGCAGAGAGAGAGAGGGAGAGAGAATCCCAAGCAAGTTCCGCACTGTCAGCACAGAGCCTGATGTGGGGCTCGAGCTCATGAACCATGAGATCATCACCTGAGCTGAAACCAAGAGTTAGATGCTTAACTGACTGAGACACCCAGGTATCCAACCAGGTGAATCTGATGTGCAGCAATGAACACGGCAATACAGACCTGAGCCAGGATTTGTTATCCCAGAGTTGACCACTCCACTCTCTGTTTCTCATCTGAGGCTTCTTCTCTGCCCACCTCATTCTTCTGCAGTCTGATAGCAGGGCCCTCCTGTTCATATTGACATTTCTCTTGAAATGCCTACATTGTCAGTCAAAGAACAGAACAGGGACTGTGGAGACTGAAAAAAGCAAAGACTTAAGGAAATCATGGTGAATACAGTAACTGTCAGTCAGCTGAACAACCAATTTCCTGGTTCGGCCAAGTCCCCTTAGCTCCTTTGTTAATGGAAGACAATATTGAAATACTGTTATTTGTGTATTTACAAAGATATATTGAATATTAAAAATAACTTAAATAATTTAATGATATAAATAAACTATGGAAAGATACATCAAAAAAAGTAAGCCAGTCAGAACAAAGATAATCTGAAAACTTTGCTGGTCTGTAAAAAAAAAAAAAAAAAAAAACACAAAGATAATCTGAATAATGAATGAATTTATTAGCTTAAGCCACACTAACGCACCATAATTAATTAAAACAGATTTAACTCATGATTGTAATTTTTATCTGAAAATTTTAATTTTATAGGATTATACAATCTGTATACCTAATGTCTATTGAGTTTGTACCTTTGATATTTCTATACAAATATTATTTTCTGAAAGACACAGGATTTAATTATAAAGTGATAAACTTTATTAAATAACTTAGTGAACCTACTCAATTTGGCTCCTTACATAGCTAAACCAATGTGCGTTCTTTCCCAAAGACATAGGGAGTGCCCATAAAGTACAATAAGACTGCTGTCTGTGATATACTGACATTAGTTGCGTTACTTTGGAGCCACACACTATAACTGTCAACTTCTGCTGTCCCCAAATGAAGTTGATGGCAATTGCTAACTGTGCTGAGGCGTGACCATAGAGTCTTAGTCATGATCCCTTTGCAACTTCCAATTTCAGCCTCTTTTCTGCAGAATCTGTTGGTATATGAGCTAGCGCAGAGAGGGATTCGCCTCTCCCTCCCCTGTGGAGCATTGCAGGGCACAGCAGTGCATCATTATAAGGGGAAGCTCATTCTAATCCCACACTGTGAAGACATCGGCAAAATGTTTGCCTGGGTCCTTTGTGGAAACTGTCTTCTCGGTGAAATAGTGCATCTGTCCGGTGCGTGCATTCACCATGGGCTCCTTTACTACACTGTTAATAACTAAATGCCTGGTGACTTGAGGGATTTAGGAATTTTATAATATGGAGGGTGCCCTGGCACTACCTCTCAAGCTGTCAGAGCCTCAGTGGTGAGTAAAAAAACCCATAAGTAAGAATGAGTTGCAAGCACAGATTCAAATCCTTGCAAAAAATCCTGACTTGGTTGCTTTTTCTTCTACGATTCATCTTACTCGTTCTCCAAAATAGAATTTGTAGGAGCAATGTTCACCCCAATTATTGGAGTACCATTTCCACCGTTCCTCTTCTTCTTAGTGGTTCTGTGGGTTTTCTGTTTCTGTAAATCTATTTGTTCTTATAAAACCCATTTTCAGTTTCATTTGCAGAAGACAAGCGCACTTACAAAACACCCTTCACTGCTTTCAAGTAAGATGAATTGGGATTGCTTTAGGGGAAAGGAGTGGTATCATTCTCATCTCAGGGTCCAGGGTTGTTGAGGGAGTGTCACCTGGACCCTTGCCCACGGCCCGGAGTTTCCTGTTCCCAGTGATCCCCAAAAGTATCTGATGTTGATGAATGTCAAACACAGACATGTTGACAGCAATTTTACGTTGTCTTGTATGGGACGTGGTAGACAGGGAGGGAAGACTGGAAGAGAGAATGTATTTATGTGGCCCCTCCTTCAATTTGAATTCATATTAGTTTAAAAATAGAAATGTATTCTTTGTATCATTACACTTAAAAGAATTCTCAAATATAGAAACAATATATTATACTCATTAAATTTGCTTTATTTTTAAATTGTTAGAATGGCAAGCTACAGAATTTTAAGCTCATAGTTTACTGTTTTTTGAGGAGCAAAGAAAATTATAACAAAAGAAATTTTTAACATTAAAGAACCATTAGGCTTGTAGAACTTAGTAGAAGCTACAAAATGTTTTTTCCACTTACTTTTAGGAAAATGGGTACTTTCTGTAAGCACGTGGCATAAGGTATTATTAGCCCTTCCTACTTCTTCTGGGTCTAATATTTCTCAAAATAAATCTATCCTTATGAATCTTTCAAAATGATTAGATTGAGTCAAGCTTATCTATTCTTTTGCTTGTTCATTTATTAGTTTAAATAATTACAAATTATCATACTCCCCACCCACAAAAAAAAAAAAAAAACCTGGGAAAATACAAGCCTGAGAAAAGGAAGAGACATTAAAACATTCTGTTCTCAGCACCATGCTCTTACAGAAGTACTATCTGGGATACTGCTTGGGGACTTTATTTTTTCCAGCTTCTAGGCAGATTTCACGATCACAGCACAGGGAGTAAGATTACATCTTCTTCTAACAGCATTTTTTGTATTTATTCTCTATCCCCCTCTCTCCACAGTCATCTACCATGGTAAGGAACAAGTTATTATCAATCATCTCTTTAGGAATCAGCTGAGGCTACTTCATTTCTGACCCAATCAGGACAGGGTGCATTATAGAAGAGCCACCAGATAGACACCAACAGGGGGAGCCAAGCGCTCAGTCTGTCTTCTTTACCCTGAGGGAAATACCAGGAGTGCTAAAGGTATCATCCTGCTAAGGCTTTTGAAATTCATTCCTTGTCTTCAGAGATCAAATTACAAACATTGAATACTAAAATTCATCATATCACACGGTGTTCAGAAATATTTGGAGGAGATTTGGAGGAACTTTGATGAAGTCAGTATTTAGACTGGGGTTCAGTTTGTGAGAATTTATCATAAATATTTTGTGCTATTATTCTAAAAATAACAACAGTCCCCCCCCAAATTATATTGTTTTTCTTTTGGTTTTTGGGTGTTTTTTTTTGAAGATCAAATTCAGGAATTTTCCCTTTTTTCCCCTCAACTCCTTTTCCTCCAATGTCCTTATTTTTCTGGGCCTTTTTCATTACTACAAAGGGAATTATGATATTGACAAGGTATAGCATCTAGGTACAGAAAGTAGACAAAAGTAGCAATAACCTGTGGGGAGGAAGAAGTGTAAAAAAGCTATCCATGAGCTATAGACACATACAAAACTACTTTTTCTATCTCAGAACCAAATGTAAGTATGTTGATTTGTTCCGATAAAAAGAGTAGAGAGACAGACAGTATCATTTCCCACAAAATGCGGGTTCAATCATTTAATAATCATGGCTTTGTGTCTGGCACTTACACTCAGTATAATCTCTTATAATCCTGAGATGTGTGGTCAAATATGTATCTTTCAGTATTTCATAGACCACTGTACTTGAAATGTTTTAAAGACCTGTCAGTCCTTTTTTTAATCAATGACTGAGTCTCCTCTGCTCTGATCCATCCTTATAGAACAAACCTGATCTGCAGTTCTGAGCCTCCAGCAAGTGGGTAGGTTTTCTGTCCCTTACAGTGCACTGGTATTGATAAGCTTAACTGGGAGGAAATCTATTACAGATCAAAAAGTATGTCCTTAAATTTCATTTCATCTGATTTTTTTCTATAAATCTATAGGAGTTAAATGGCTCAGTTTTTATTAGTTGGTGGTATTTTTTATGTAAAATGCAACTAAGTAAACACTTTAAGCAAATAGTCTTTGGTCCTTTGTAGTAAGAACCTCTTTTCGGTTTTGAAACCCCTCAAACTTCTGGCATTGATTTTTGTATTTGTTGAGTCTTTGTACTTGAGGACCAGTACTATACTGATAGAAAAGATGTTTCACTGAATCACCAACCCTAAAAGAAAGAAAAATGTTTAGTTACCTTCTATAATAGTGAAAAGGAAGAGGAGCGCCTGGGTGGCTTAGTCGGTTAAGCGTCCGACTTTCGCTTAGGTCATGAGCTCGCGGTTTGTGGGTTCGAGCCCCGCGTCGGGCTCTGTGCTGACTGCCAGCTCAGAGCCTGGAGCCTGTTTCAGAGTCTGTGACTCCCTCTCTTTCTGACCCTCTCCCCATGTTGCTAGTAGATACTTTTACCAGTGAAATTGCAAATAGTCATCCTTTTGTTTTCCCCCATTTTTCCTTATTTTGAAGAAACCCAAATAATCAGAATAATTCATTTGTAACCATAATTAATAATTACCTGACTTTGGGGTGCCTGGGTAGCTCAATCAGTTGAGTGTCTGACTCGATTTTGGCTCAGATGATGATCTCATGGTCTTGAGAGCGAGCCCCATGTCAGGTGGAGCCTGCTTAGGATTCTGTTTCTTCCCCTCTCTCTCTGCCCCTCCCCCACTTTTGCTCTCTCTCTCTCACTCTCTCTCAAAATTAATAAGCCTTTAAAAAATAATAACTACACTACTCTGCACAGAAATGCAAACAGAAATTCTTGCATCAGAGTCAAATCTGTTTTATTATGCTTCTTTTATTTGGAATTAATATAAAAATTTGAAATGTCATTACTCCCAATAAACAAGACTGATGGCCACAGAGACTCAGAGGGACAATAAAAGAAGGAGACAGGTTTATATACCATGAACTCCTTATGACCTCTTAGAAGGCAAATTGTACTGCCTCAAAGTCATCCTACATGTACTTGTAATGTCACACGGAACATACATTGCCAAGAAATAGTCCCAGATCAATTCCATTATAAGACATAAATAGTGTTTTCTATGTTATCTGTTGTCAAAAGTAAATACCCTTACTTGTGTTTTTAACTGGTTTCCATTTAGTTAAGAAGACCTCAGTGTTCATAATAATACTTTTTTAGGAGGGATAATGGGCACTTTTCATTCTTTTTGACATCTGACACTCCTTCTATACTTGGCAATTCCTCTACCCAATGAGGCAGAAGCGGCCTCCACTAAAGAAGCTGTAAATACCATCCACTGATTCTCCTAGACTTGCTGGTATCTAGGACCCATGAACTACACTGCACCAGTCAGACACCCCAACTGAGATTTTGCATAAAGAAATAATGAAATGACATGAGACGCAAGGACTATGTTGGAATTAATTTTAATTATAGCTGGTGGCAGGAGATTAGCTACATCCAATTTCAAGAAATAACTATTCTAGAAGAACATCCATTATGTAGTATTGATAGCTTTGGCAATGAATGTGTCTGGTGTTCAGTGTCAGCAGCATGGTGCATTCACCAGACAGTTCTCCAGCATTACTCAGCTCTGTTACTGGCTATAAAGCTTCCAGGTCTTATTTTCAGATATCCTGGAAATCCCATGAATTCTACTCCCCACCTCTGCCATCCAATGTCTCTTTACCAAATTACCTTTCCTCTTTACATCAGTCAGACTCTGATGGTTGAAACTAGGAGTTGTGATGGGATAAAAAGGTATGTAATACACAAATCTTAACATTTCTTATTGTCTAAATAAGAGTCATACAACAGGACTTTTAGGAAAGAGTTAAGTGTAGGAAGAAATGAGTAATTGCAGATGAAATCACTATGAACTGACTGTTCACTAGGTATCAGTTCATGAAAGATGAACCATAGAAAAACTGAATAGGTGATCACAAAGGCAGTCTCTGGCCATGCCTCTGTAGAGTATTTCCATGCCCTAGCAGCCAGAATGATTTGGAAGAGTCATAATATGCACAGGCAACTTTTGCTCATCTCTCTTTGAATAAACCACCCAAATTTACTATATCTCTGTGGAAAAAAATGTAAGTATTAGAACTTATTTCTTCTTTAGTGGCTGGGCTTTGTTCTATAATGAAAAATTCATGGTGAAGTTCAATGGTAAAATTCATAAACAAAGCCATAGACCACCTACTTTCATCTCATACTTTATTTTGCCTTGTTTACTGTGTAAATAGCTGACACAAAGTAAGTGTGTAATAAATATCTGTTGCGTAAAGATAGCAAACACTAATATAGCACTTATGAGCCAGGTGTTCACTTATATTAACCTACTTCCTCCTCACAATAACCTTCTGAGACAGGCACTGTTATTATTCCCATATTAGTTCTTTGTATTTGGGGGCAGTTGGGAGAAGACAAGAAGTGGACACACTGAAGGTCTAACTAACTTGCCCAAAGAAAGTGGGCAAACGTGGTCCTAATTCAAGAAGAATGACTCTGGAGTCTGTGCTGTTTATATAAATTATATATATATAAAATTTCAGCTGATAGTCATTAAGCGCCCACCATATGTCAGGCACAAAAATTCAATGATGAGTTTATTATTTTGCCCTCAAGGAGCGCACTATATCAGAGAAATAGACATATAACAAAAATTAATGTGCAATTCTTCTATGATAGGAAATAAAAATGAGGTTTGCCAGGATACAAGGAGGTGGCAGATGATACTCTGAATGAAAGATGGTCAAGGAGGACATTTGAGAACAGAGTATGCTCCAGCTGAGATTTGAAATAATTTTTTCATGAATATAGAATTTCATTCTAGGCAAAAGGAAGATCTTATACAAAAGGTAAAAAAAGAGTATGATGTATTTGTGAATTCAGTGAGGCATAATTGAGGGATGAAGTTGGAGATGCAGGCAAAGCCCAGATAATAGAGAAATTCTAAGTTATGATTAAGAACTGTCACTTTATTCTAAGGCAATCAGGAGCCATTGAAGAAACCTAAACAGGAGAGTAAGATGGATAGATATGCACTGATGAAAGATGTTTCTGGCTATAGAAGACTGAAATATAAAAGGGGGTCAAGTTTAGATGGAAGAAGAAGAGTTAAGAGACTACTGAAATAGATTAAATACACAGGGTCAGAAGTTTAGGGTAAAGAGGGCATTGACTCAAGAGATAATTAAACATAGAATTGGCAGGACTTATAAATCTGTTGGATCTTGTTGAGGGAGGGGTGGTAGTGAAGAAGTAAAATTCTTCTTTTTCTTTATTTTGGTTTGCATTAATTAACAGATACATGTAACCTCTGATTTCTTTTTCTCTAGAATATTTTCATTCTTTTTGCAAGTTTTTTATTTGTAATTTCACTGTTCCTTGAGACTCTAAGTTTTAGCCTCTCTTATTATACTTTTATGTTTATTTATATCCTAGTGCCTCTTTGGCTTTAAGATGCTTTATGTCTACGTTGAAATGAAATATTGTATGTGTATATATATATATTTAACATACACCTACATAAAACTTTGAGAGGGCATCCTTTATAGCAAATTGAATGTTTATATGTATCCTGCTTTTTTAGATTGTCAAATAAATATAGTTATTTATATAACTAATATGTTTGATGGCCCAGTTGATAGTGTATCTTTTATATGTCCTTTTTATGAATCTTCAGCATTTTTGGACACACGGATATGGCTCTATAAATAATATTTTTGGAAAGAAGAGGAAGTCAGAGTCCTGGCAGTTAAAGCTGGCACTGCTTATTCAGAAACCTCTTTTTGAAGTCAAATATTTCTACTTTTAAGTGTTTCTTTTACTAAAAAGTTAAGTTCTGCTCCTTGTATCTAAATAAGACCAAAGCATAATTATTTTCAGTGAAAACAAAGTCGAAATTAATTGAGTTATAATACTTCTCTCAGAGATTTGTGTAATAAAACTACATAATTCATGCACCCGCATATATTACAAATCTTGCCTCAAGAGAATTTCAAGCTGAGACTTTTTATTCTAATATATGAATATGTTTTTATATATTGCACAAATACAGAGATAGATGTATAGAAAGACGATTGATAGACATTTAAGTACATTGAGATATAATTATAGACACTTTTATTAAAACAATATGACAATGCCTAGCACAATATGATGGAGAAGGTTGGTACTCAAGGGCTGTTGGTTGAATACATGCACAGGGCAAGCTATATAAGATCAAGCATGCTGAGGGATGCAATGATTTCAAAGGAAAAAGTCACTACCTTACCTTAAAAGAAATTTTTAAAAATATTTTGCATCATCAGTCTCTTTGGATCTAACAATCCAACTGACACATGCTCATAGCTTTACTATTGAGCCAAATGAAATTGGAAGACTTGGAATTGCCTCAATTCTTCATTCTCCTTGATACCTTTCCCAATTTGTATAAATTAAAAATTAGGATAAAGTATTGTCTTTCATTGATCAGAAATATCTCAACTTGATTTCTTCATGCCATAGTAACTCTGCTTAATGTATTCTGTTCCTAGATGATGCTTGACAATACTTCAATTTCATCAACTCAGTGAATACTAATTCACTAAAAATAAATAAATAAATACAAACCAGTCTGTTTAGCACCGTGCAGATCATTTTATGAAAAGGCTATCTGAGAATACATTTTTCTGTTTTGAAAGGTTCTTTCCCTTTGTGTATATGTGTTGCCTTTGTGCATTCTTTGTTTTCTTGGTATAGGCTTCTTCTCCTAAGATGCCAAATACTCCTTATAGCATCACAGCACTGCCATGTTCATCCATAAGTGTTCTGATCACTTGCAATGTTATCAAGGGGCCTCTTTCTGAGAACACTTTGTAAAGTGATTGACATGTTATTGTTACACACATCAGCTTCAGTAATTCCACCAACCAGTTATGAAGTGTTCAGTATCAAAGATTATCATCTAAATCAGAGGACTATGTGGAAAAAATTTAGAGTCTCAAATTTTTAAACTAGATTTAAAATTATAATATTTTCACTGTCTTGGAAAAAATGTGACTATTCACCTATGCACTTACTCCTTGATATTTCAGGGCAAGGAGGGAGGGATCATCTACTACTTTCCAGATGCTAAACATTGAGATTTGGGGATACAGGAGTTCAATTAAAGGAGAGGTTCATATTATGAAATAATGGATGTGAAATATGATAGGTAGATAATAAATATATCTACTGATAGGATGGAAATACAACAAGAAAAGAAGTAGGAATATGTAACTCTCTATAGAAGGTTTCAAACAGAAAATAACTTTTGAGCCATGATTTCAAAACTATATAGTAAATGTGGAAAAGCCTTAACCTGAAGCTCAGATCCTANGAATTTGAATATATCCAAATCTAGACAAACAAAATATATCAACTAGAAATTGTTATGCTCATCACTTAAAAGGAAGAACTGATTATTCTTTTTTTTTAATGTTTTATATATTTCTGAGAGAAAGAGACAGTGTGAGCAGGGGAAGGGTCAGAGAGAGGGAGACACAGAATCTGAAACAGGCTCCAGGTTCTGAGCTGTCAGCACAGAGTCCGACACGGGGCTCAAGCCCACGAACGGTGAGATCATGACCTGAGCTGAAGTTAGACACCCAACCCACTGAGCCACCCAGGCACCCCTGATTATTCTTTTAAACCTTGAATCCATTGACGTTTTTGCTAACATACATAGCACATTTTTGGTATTATGTCTGTTTAACAAAGGCACAAATACCATTAAAACATCATAACTATTTCTAGATTTATTAAAAATGAGATTAGTGATGGGTAAAATAGCTGAATTACTGGCAGTTAGCATGAACTTTTTTTTTCCACTATAGTGAGGCACTATTAGGCACTATACTATGCACTAATTTCTGCCAAACTTTCATCACATTTTGTTCTACTGGGGATACTTCTAAGAGTCACAGTAATAATGAGTCACCATAAACAAAATTGGTCCTATTATTTCTTTACTCATTATGCTAGAATGAGTTTGATTTTTAAAATATTTTTAATGTTTATTTATTTTTGAGAGTCAGACAGAGAACAAGCAGGGGAGGAGCAGAGAGAGAGGGAGACACGGAATCTGAAGCAGACTCCAGGCTCTGAGCTGTCAGCATAGAGCCTTACACCGGGTTCGAGTCCATAAAATGAAATCATGACCTGAGCCAAAGTCGGACACTTAACTGCCTGAGCCACCCAGGTGCCCTGAGTTTGAATTTGTATTGGTAGAACTGTACAGTTTTTTTTCCTATAATGATAATAACTATGGTAAGTTGGGTAGGCAGAATGTGAAGTCTTTCCTGTGCTGGAGAAATCTCCTTAGAAGAAGTATGTATATGAAAGGTAGATTTGCATAAGGTACTTGTCTAATATGTGAGCTGACATCAGATTGGTATGAGCTACGCAAACATCATATTATTTTGCGATTGTGCCACATTCTCTTCTTTAGATTCCAATATTAGAAGACATGTATCATCCCTCGTTCTATAAATGGATAGATGAGATGAAAAAAAAATTAAGTGTAATTTAGTGACGTACCCAATATTATGACATACCCAGCAGAGGAGGGAGTTAGTACAAAGTCCCCATTCCTGACTCCTGGTTAATTCACCTGTGAACAAAACCTCACTTTTGTTTCTTGCAGCCTGAGCTATATTTGAATTTAATATTCAGGAACCAATTTTATTAATTGTCTTGTTTGAATTTATGTTTGGTGCTCTTGCCAGAATTCTGTATTAAATTTTTATTTCTGTAATTTGATTTCTCCTGAGCATCATAGTGACCCATCCTTTCACCTAACCCTGTACTTTGTAGACACAGCAATTGAGAAGAATAGAAGGTAGATTTAAAATCCAAACTAAACTAGTTGCAAAATATGAAACATGGTAATGATAAAAATAAAATCTTGGCATATTTTAAGATAGACTGTATATAAATTACAGCAACCTGGGGGCAGTAAAATTGATGCATGGACAGTAACATACCAACCTAATGTAGCAATTACAGTTCTATTTAGTAATAGCACATAAGTAGAAACTTCCAGCTCTAAGCTAAATCTATGTACCCTTGTACTCTTTATGTTGTGTCATCTCCTATAGGAAAACATACTTAGATATGATAAGCATGGACTGTTTTTACTCAGGTAGATACACATTAAGTATAAAGTGCCCAGAAAATGGTAACTTTCAAAATATGTCAAAAATACATTTATTTACTGTTTTTTACTTCCAGTGTTTGCATTTGTCTTAACATACAGATTCAAATCACTAACTCTATTCATTCAACCTGATGTTTAGCAGCAAGTATAAGAAACTAAAATTTATATAAGTTCCAGGCAGGTTTGTGGTTTTTTTTAATATTAACTTGTTGTTACATATTACTGAATAATGGGAACAATGACCAACTGAAAAGTACATGTCCCAGCTAAAAAGGTTGACCATTACTTTGTTCCAACAAGCAACACCCATGTTGGAATGTTAACCCAGTGTTGCAAGATCTTCAAAGATTTCAAAAGCAGGCAGAAGTTTAGATTTTTGTAGGTATTAACTAATTCCAGTTTAAAAAGACCAATAAGCGCTTCTGTGGTCCATAGCTTCTCACATGGAACTCTAAGTAGTTCCATAATTCAGTAGTAATGGATCATGGTGCCCTTCAGTAAAGATCTTGGTACTGCTCAGGTTCCTACTGTCCTTTGCTTTTTCATTGTCCATTTAATCAGTATCATAAGAAAGCCATAGAATATTTCCTTTATGGGCACCTGGATGGCTCAGTTGGCCAAGCATCCGACTTCAGCTCAGCTCAGGTCATGATCTCGTGGTTTGTGAGTTCAAGCCCCACATTGGGCTCTGTATTGACAGTACAGAGCATGCTTGGAATTCATTCTCTCTCTCTCTCTCTCTCTCTCTCTCTCCCCCCCCCTTCTTTCAAAATAAGTCAATAAACTTAAAAAAGAATATTTCCATTATATCTTCATAGATGGAAAGACTTGTCACAGTTGTAAACAGTTGTCATGAAAAGCGTTTTTATTTGTGCCCATGCCTGTTATCTTTTTGCAGTCTTCAATGATTGTTATTGTTCCCTACAGCCTAATGTTATTGATCTACTTAAATAAAACTTAATTATGCAAAGCTTACTATTAAATCAAATTTTGATTATTTGAACTTAAAAGGGAAGGATATGGATTATTTATTTTCTATACTCCCTCTTGAGAAAGTAAAGTACATGATTTATTCATTGTTCCATCTCATTTCTAGAGCATTCTCTGGCAAATAGAGGGTTGAGTGAAATCAATCTGTTAATAGAATTTTGTGCTTTTAGTCATTCATTCATTAAGTAATTTTTTCCTTAGTACAAACTGTGTGCCAAGCATGTTATTAAATATCATTTTATATATGTGGATTATTAACTCAAGCTAGAAAACCATTCTGCCTCAGAGAAAAAAAATTACACTAGTCTTCAATTTAATGATATATAATCTACATTTTTTTCAGTTTTCCTTATGCATAATTAATAACATTATAAGATATTTTAAGTATATATCATGATATTTTGAAGGAGTTCCTCTCATCTAGTTAACCAATACATCCAATGAAATATAATATACCTACATTTGCCTTCAGTTTTCTGCAAGACTGTTAGGAACATATCAACTTTTTTTCTTAGTTCTCCTTCCTAGAAAAGTATAATAAGATTGGATCATACTATATATCTCAAAGCAGATGTCTGATTGCTGCTTGGTAAATCAGAACTTTCCCCCTGTATACCAAATACCCTTAGAGGAAAAAAATCCACTAGCAAAACAAAAAAAAAAAAAAAAACAAGTTAAGGTCTCATTAATTAATTTTAAATTTATTTGTAGTTTAAATGATTAGAATGTGACCATTCAAAACTATTTAACTTTGTTTAAAAAAATTAATGCTCCTATTTGATGAATAAAATGGACCTTGGCTCACCTGACTATTCTCTACAAAGACACATTTTTAAAAATCAGATTTCAAAAACAGTGTTTGATGGTCATGTAGATATGAAGATAAAAGTGAACTTCCAACTTCAAACAAGTTCAGATTCATGTGTTCTTAGAATTTCCTCATATCCTTATTTTTTGAAGTTAAGATTTTTAGCAATATGCCAAATGACTCATCATATCAATCAATCATATATTTATGTCAGATCACATTCTATAGTAACAACAGGGCTGGATCACCAAAATTAATAGGAGCTTCAAAGCCTCCAATACAGCCAGGGTCACTGGGATCACTTAACTCAAAATCAAAATTTACCCCATGTGCGGAAAGAGACATACACATTAGCATAATATGGTCTGTTTACGTTGGTTATATTTGATGGTTATAGTCTTCATTTGAACTCTGGATGTGTCATCAAACTAGATGGCCAACTTGGGAGATGAGAACGTCTTTCTGTAACATAAAAAGTTGGCTGATAAACAACAAAATATATTTCTTTTCCGTAAGGATTTGTGTTTTCTTTTTGAGATTCATCTTTCTCATATTATAGTTTACTAGGGGTAATAAGCAGAATAATGGCTCCTGAAGATATCCATGTCCTAATCCACAGAATCTGTGAATGTATTAACTTGCATGACAAAGGAGAATTAAGATTGCAAACAAAATTACAGCTGCTAATCAGCTGATTTTTTGGTAGAGCTAGAGAGCCCTGGAATATCCAACTTGGCCCAATGTAATCACAAGGTAG
Organism: Crocuta crocuta; assembly: GCF_008692635.1. Lineage (NCBI taxonomy): Eukaryota > Metazoa > Chordata > Mammalia > Carnivora > Hyaenidae > Crocuta > Crocuta crocuta. Next base: position 1,774,850 of record NW_027551572.1, read on the forward strand.
AACAGGGGATTGGAAATAGAATCAGAGATGGAAGTATGAGAAACCCTCAGCCTGATAGACAAGCAGGGCCATGCGCCAAGGAAAATGAGCGGGCTCTAAAACTGCAAAAGCCAGGAGAATAGATTCTCCCTGAGAGCCTGCAGAAAGGAATGGATACCTTCCAACACCTGTCAACACCCCCAGTGATACCCATTCAGGGCTTCTGACCTATAGAACTATAAAATATATTAAGTTCGTGCAGTTATAAACCACTACGTTTGTGATAATTTGTTACAGTAGCCAAGCAAACTAATACACCTAAGATTTTTAATTTTTTTCTGAAGACTCTGTCACTAAAATTGCATTAATTAAAAAAAAAAACAGTTAACATTTTCAGACTTCTCTTAAAGTATTGCATATTTCTTCATTTACTTTCAGGAGATAATCCACAGCAGCCAAGGGGACATTTCAAGAAGCAGCCAGGAAATGGAAAGAAATGAACAAGCAGCCTCCAAAGCACACAAAAGTGACGTTCTTGGAACAGAAATGGTAACTACTTAGAAACACAATGCTTTCCAGTTTCCAAAACTGTGTGGAAATTCTAACCTCCTTGTAAGCAATTGCTTTTAAGGTCTTTTATGTATTTAGTATCAATACATACCAGCATCTATTTCCCCACTTTGGCACTGATGTTCTTTGAAAACTAAAATGAGCATGCTAAATTTTTGAGTGCACTTTAGTTGTTAATTTATATATGTTCTGTTATAGCATGAACCTGTGCATTAAAGTAAGGGATAGGGGGGCATCTGGGTAGCTCAGTCGGTACGCAGCTGACTCTTGATTTGGCTCAGGTCATGATCCCAGGATCATGGGATCAAGCTCTACATTGGACTTCATGCTGAATGTGGACCCTGCTTAAGATTCTCCCTCTCTCTCCTTCTCTCCCTCTGCCCCTTTCCCCTGCTTGTGCTCTCTCTCAAATTAAAAATTAATTAAATAATTAAGGGATAGAACTTTACTTAGCATCCCTCAAAATGCACTGAAGTCTTGAATGAAAATCACTGTGAAATGAAGAATATATGTGCAGTACTAAAATAACGGACTTCTTAAAAACATTTATTTATTTAAAATTATCTTTAAACACAGATCTCCCATCTTGAAAAGCACACTGAGGAAATAAACCAAGCTTCTCAGTTCCATCAATATGTTCAAGAAACAGGTGAGAATTTGATATTATTTGATCCCAATATACCTTTCTCCTACTCATGTGTCTGGGTTTGAATGGAGGATTTCAAAAGCACATTCCCTCCCACTAAGGACATTTAGTAACTATGACTCATAGTCCCAAAGGAGACAAAGTAGTATTTCTATGTATAATTAGGTTCTGCCTGTGGTAATAGATGCAATAAGCTGCTAAAATAGTTCACTGCCCATCAGCCTTATGAATTCATCCTAAAAGCCTAGAAGGTGATACAGCAGTCATTTCCGAATTGCTTTTTGCCTCAGGCACCTACAATAAAGCTTAATGTTTATCAAGTTCCCTGAGAATAGAAATGTTATCTAGATCATATTACTTTTAATAATAGACTTACACACTTCTAAATTCAGTTTTCAACCTACAGATATGAGATTAAACTACAGACAAATCTGTGTGCAGTTTGCATAAGACAGGTACAGGCTCTCTTGCCTATAAAAGGGGAATGAGAACTTTTGTTGCCTTGAAGAGCTAAAAAGGAAGATTTAAGCCAATTGTGACCCAATTATTACTTCATTCTATCTGCATTTTGGTTTTATTTTGCTTTTTTAAATGAAGTAGTCTTCCTTTTCTGTCCTTCTGCTGTTCTTTTCTTGACTTATAACTTATATTATAAGCATGAAAGTAAAATATGCTTGTAGAAAACTTGAAACATACATACAATTAAAATAACAGTTCCATCACTTACGACTTCGCATCTAGAGATAACCACCACCATGGTTCTACTGTAGTTCTTGACACTAACTTACATAATGAAATAGTGTCATATGTATATATTTGTACCTTGAACCTTTTTCTTTAACATATATTGTGAGAAGCTTCCCACAGCATTACAGTTTCCTTCTCAAACATCCTGTTTTTGAGTTACCTAACATCCCCGGTATTCTTTTCTGTTTGTAGTCATTGATACACCGGAGGATGAAGAGATTCCAAAGGTTTCAACTAAGTTCTTAAAAGAGCAGTTTGAAAGGTCTGCCCAGGAAAAGGTCCTTTATTCTGACAAAGAGATGACCCCAGCCAAGCAGATTAAGGTAAAACTATTTCTCTACATGGAAACATATTAAGTGTAAAACGAGATGTAAATGCATAGCATTTTCAAATTATTGAATGTTTGATGTGGTTTTTCAACTAAATCTGGAGCCAGTACTTTTTTCTCCCATAAAGAGATTATTCTACGTGAGAGAAGCAGTAGAGTTAAAACTTTTCTCACTAGAAAAAAAATTAGGGAAGAAAAAAATTATATATGCTCTAAAGTTTAATAACTAGCATTAGATAAAATAATAAAGTCAATTTTAAATGTCAGATACTCTGCTTAAAATTACAAGGAAAACAAAATAATTCTCAAAAGTACTTTAAGACTTTTACTGTTTCCCTTTAGATTACTCAGCGCAGCACATTAAGTAAAGGAGGAAGAATACTCAAGATTATGTGTAAATGTTAAAATATGGAGTTGTTGATGTACTGAGTGGGGAATAGAACCCTAAAAGCGCAAATGAATTATAGAAAAGATAGTAACAAACACTGAATATTGCTCCTAAGTAGGTCTTTAAAAGGAGTCTGTCTTCTGTTGTTTCTAAAGGAGATATCATAGCAGGTGGACAGATAAGGGACAGTCCCTAGGAAATCTCCACCACTACACCCATTTTTATAAGATCTGATTTTCTTTCCCTTCAAGATCGAAAGTGAATATGAAGAGAGTTTAAAACCATCATCAATTGTGGGTACCTCTTCTACTTCTTGCACTTCGACCAGCCAGAGGAAGGAAACATCAACTGTAAAACATAGTGCCCACAATGCCACTTCCTCAACTCTAGCACAAGTTAATGCTACTCCTATGGGAAAGACAGAAGAATTTCCTCCACCCCCACCTGAAATATTTCAAACTCCAATAGATGTGACAGCATTTTCCCAGTCCCCTGAATTCCCCAACCCTCCTAGAACACCACCAGTACCCAAAGAATTATATTCTAAGCAAAGAAATTTGTACGAATTAAACCGTTTATATAAACACATCCATCCTGAGTTAAGAAAAAACTTAGAAAAACATTATATCAGTGAGGTTTCTGAAATTGTCTCTAGTCAAGTGAACCCAGGGAGCTCAGCTTTAGCTGATGTGCAACAAGCCCGGTATGTTTTTGAAAATACGAATGATAGTTCTCAAAAAGCTCTGAACTCAGAAAGAGAACACTTGGAGTGGGATGAAATTCTGAAGGGGGAGGTGCAGTCCATGAGATGGATCTTTGAGAATCAGCCATTAGATTCCATCAACAATGGCTCTCCAGATGAAGATAACATCAACAAGGGCATTGCTGATCAAGAAATCATTGCTGGTGGTGATGTGAAATATACCACATGGATGTTTGAAACCCAACCCATAGATACACTGGGTGATCATTCTTCTGGCACGGAAGAAAGTGCTGAGAAAATTCCTGAACTAGCCAGAGGAGATGTCCGCACAGCACGGTGGATGTTTGAAACAAAGCCATTAGACTCAATGAATAAAATGCATCAAAGTCAAGAAGAATCCATGGTAACTACCATAAAGGACGTAACTGGTGGGGATGTCAAGACTGTGAGATATATGTTTGAAACTCAACATCTGGATCAGCTTGGACAGCTTCATTCAGTGGATGAAGTTCACCTACTGCAACTCAGGTCTGAACTCAAAGAAATTAAAGGAAATGTGAAGAGAAGTATAAAATGTTTTGAAACTCAACCATTATATGTTATTAGAGACGGCTTAGGTCAAATGCTAGAAATTAAAACTGTTCACAGAGAAGATGTTGAAAAGGGAGATGTGAGAACAGCACGCTGGATGTTTGAAACACAGCCCTTGGACACAATTAACAAGGATATCACAGAAATTAAAGTTGTCCGAGGAATATCCATGGAAGAAAATATCAAAGGTGGGGTGAATAGGGCAAAGTGGTTATTTGAAACTCAACCTTTAGAGAAAATCAAAGAAGACTCAGAAGAGGTCATCATTGAAAAGGAGACAATAATAGGTACAGATGTCTCCAGAAAGTGTTGGATGTTTGAAACACAGCCATTAGACATTCTAAAAGAAGTTTCTGATGAAGATCCTCTAAGATCTGAAGAGATAATAGGGGGTGATGTACAAACTACTAAGCATCTATTTGAAACACTTCCAATAGAGGCTTTAAAAGATAGCCCTGATGTAGGAAAACTTCAAAAAATCACTGCCTCTGAAGAAGAAAAGGGGGATGTTAGACACCAAAAATGGATTTTTGAAACCCAGCCTCTGGAAGACATTAGAGAAGATAAAAAAGAGTACATACGAACAGTGAAACTTGAAGAAGTTGACAGAGGAGATGTAAAGAATTACACACATATCTTTGAATCAAGCAATTTAATTACATTTGATGCATCACATAAAATAGAGGTGGAAGGAGTCACAAGAGGTGCTGTAGAGTTAAATAAATCACTCTTTGAAACAACACCACTATACGCCATTCAGGATCACCTTGGAAAATATCATCAAGTAAAAACAGTTCAACAAGAAGAAATCCTAAGAGGTGATGTACGAAGTTGTAGGTGGCTCTTTGAAACAAGGCCCATTGACCAGTTCGATGAAAGCATTCATAAATTCCAGATAATTAGAGGAATATCTGCTCAAGAAATACAGGCTGGAAATGTGAAGTCTGCTAAATGGCTATTTGAAACTCAACCTCTTGATTCGATTAAATATTTTAGTAATATGGAAGAGGAAGAAAGTAAAACTGAACAAGCTACAGATATTGTTAAAGGGGATGTCAAAACGTGTAGGTGGCTTTTTGAAACCCAACCAATGGAGTCTCTTTATGAAAAAGTTTCATTAATGACTGACAGTGAAGAAATTCATAAAGGAGATGTCAAAGCCTGTACTTGGCTCTTTGAAACTAAGCCACTTGATACCATAAAAGATGACTCTGAAGCAACAGTCAAATTGCAAACTGTAAAACAGGAGGAGATCCAAGGTGGGGATGTTCGTACAGCATGTTTCCTTTTTGAGACAGAGAATTTGGACAGCATACAAGGAGAAGAAGGAAAAGAAATCAAGGCCATGGAAATGGATATCCAAGCTGGGGATGTCTCCAGCATGAGGCATAAATTTGAAAATCAGTCCTTAGATTCTATAAGTTCCAGTTCAGAGGCAGTTTTGAAAAAGATCAAAGCCCTAAAGACTGAAGATATTCAGAAAGGCAATGTTTTAAATTGTAGGTGGCTTTTTGAAAACCAGCCAATTGATAGGATAAAAGAGAGCCAAGAAGGTGATGAATTAGTTAAGACAGTGACAGACATACAAGGTGGGGATGTAAGGAAGGGGTGTTTTATTTTTGAGACTTTTTCTTTGGATGAGATTAAAGAAGAATCTGACTGTATCAGCACCAAGAAAACAACTACTGAAGAAGTAATGAAGGGTGACGTAAAAAGCTACAGAATGCTCTTTGAAACCCAGCCACTCTATGCAATTCAAGACCGAGAAGGGCATTATCATGAAGTGACAACAGTTAAAAAGGAAGAGGTGATTCATGGAGATGTACGAGGAACGAGGTGGCTGTTTGAAACAAAACCATTAGACTCAATTAACCAGTCAGAGACTGTGTATGTTATCAAATCTGTCACACAAGAAGACATTCAGAAGGGAGATGTTAGTTCTGTCAGATACAGATTTGAAACTCAGCCATTGGATCAGATTTCAGAAGAATCACGTAATACCGTGTCCACTGTAGACTATATTCAAGGTGGAGATGTAAAAACGAGTAAACAATTATTTGAATCTGAAAATTTTGATAAGAATACATACATAAGAACGGTAAGCGTCAATGAAATACAAAAGGGCAATGTTAAAACATCTACTTGGCTATTTGAAACACACACTATAGATGAACTGAGAGGAGAAGCGTCAGAATATGAAAATATCAAAACAGTCACCCTAGAAGATATACAGAAAGGTGATGTTAAGCAGGCAGTATGGCTTTTTGAAAATCAAACTTTGGATTCTATTAATGAAGTAGATGAAAGCACCACAAAAATCATCAGGGAAGAAATCCCTCCTTCTGATGTCAAAACAACTACATGGCTCTTTGAAACTACACCCCTTCATGAATTTAATGAAAATAGGGTAGAGAAGGTAGAAATTATTGGCAAGAGCATTAAAGAAACGTTGCAAGAACTCTATTCTCAAAAAGTTATTGAGGCTCCTGGAATCATCATTGAAGCCAATGAAGTAGGGGATGTTCGAATGGCAAAATACAGGCTAATGAATCAAGCATCTCCTGAAGTACAGAAAGAAGAAATTATTAGGGTTGATCTCAGAAATATAATGGTGAACCTACTTTCCAAAAGAGACTGTATAAGAAGAGAGATTTCAGTTAGTGAAGAAGAGAAGGGAAATGTTAATTTGACCAAAACTCAATTATTAAACAGATCAACAGAATTTCATGCTGAAAAAGAAGAAATAGTGAGTGGTGATGTACAACAAGCAATAAAAAACCTGTTCTCTGAGGAAAGATCTGTAAAGAAAGGCATTTTAATTCAAGAAGATGAAAGAGGAGATATTAACATGACTATCTATTGTCTTCTTCATGAAAACACTGGTGACACAATTGAGCGTGAAGAAGTAATAGGGGGTGATGTGAAACGTTCCATTCATAATTTGCTGTCTTCCATATCAAGCAATAAAATATCTGAAAGGGCTAAAATTGATGCCTCTGAGAGGGGAAATGTTCAGTTTTTTACAACATGCATAGAAACTGGAGCTTTGGATTATCTTAAGCAACTTCAGACAGGGTCAAATGAAACATTAACATCTGAGAAACGAGAGAGGGAGGAAGAAATAATTGGTGGTGATGTGGAGGGCACAAAACTGTTACTGAAGAAAAGGCAGTCTCGGGTCGAACGTACTGTTAATGAAGCCGACATCATCCCAGGACATGTGCATAATACAGTTAAGGTTTTTATGACAGAGCCTCAGACTACATTTTGCAGGACACCCAAAGAAGAAATTATAAAAGGTGACTTGAAATCAACCCTAAATTCCCTCAGCCAGGCCATGAATCAGAAAACAGTGGCTAAAACAGAAGAAATTATAAAAGGTGACATGCTGTCCACACTCAAGTCACTTAAGGAATCAAGCCACCAATGGACAGAATCTAAACAACCCAATGCCATCCCTGGTGATATTGAGAAAGCCATTGAATGCCTTGAAAAGACTGCAAACACAAGAACAGAAATCCTGAAAAAGGAGCTTATCCGAGATGACCTTCAAATGTCATTAAGGAATCTGAAAGAAGCACAGAGAGCTTTTAAAGAGGTAGATAAAAAAAGTGTAATGAAAGAAGATGTGAAGGAGGTGATGGTAGGTTCCTCAGAAGAGCAGAAAACAAAGATTCATCAGGTGGCTGAGCAGAGGGACAAAAAAAGTCTTCTTCAGCCAAGACCAGGACCGTTTGAGCCAGCAGCCAGGTGGCAAGGGGGAACAGATGCTCCCAATCAAACTACAGGCAAATCTTGTTATGGGAATTTGATAGAAGAAAGAACTGAAGTTAATCTTCCAAAAGCCCCCAAAGGCACCATAAAGATTGTCATAGATCGTGAACAAAACAACGATGCTCTTGAGAAAAACCTTAGAAGACTATCTAATTCACACCACAAAGCTAGTAAAAATGTGTTGGAATCAGGGGACAAAATGGGTATCTGGATGGATACCACAACAGAGCAGCATTTTAGTGATGAACAGATGACCAGACAATTGACTTCAACTGTGTCAGCCAAGGAACATCTAAAAACTAAGGAATCAGAGACAGTGAGAGAACAGAAGAAGGATGCAGTCTTTAACTCTACCCAATCTATTGGTAAAACAATTGGAAGCCAACAGACTCAAACGTGTGAACTGAGGAATGACCACCAGAAGACTGAGTCTTTCTCTGTAAAGATTCCAAAACATACCAAACACACTAAAACATCAACAGATAGACAAAGCCCAAAGCCCAGTCCAACCCAGGGTGTAGTCAACAAGACAGTTGTGGAAACTTGTGAAGTTTCAGAGGACTTTCAGAAGCAAACTTCATTAGAGCAAGAAATACAATGTTCTAGGAAAGATATAAGGAAAAAGAACATGAACCCTCAACCAATTTTGCCTATAGATCAAGACATATCAAATACAACAGAAGTAAAAGTCTCCCCAAAAAGCTACAGTAAATTTAAGGCAATTGACAAAAAGCAGGCTGATGTTCATCTGAAGAGCCAGGACTTTCTAATGAGGACAAATACTTCCACAGACTTAAAAATGGCAATGGAAATGTCCTTTAATTCAATCAATGTTAACCCTGAAAACAATGCAAAAGAAAGTGAGTGTTCTCTTCCACCTCCTTCTCCACCTCCTCCACCACCTTCCAACACATCATCTGAAATTGAATTTCCTCTTCCTCCTCCACCTCCTTTAATGATGTTGCCTGAAAAAAATGTTTTTCCTCCCTCACTGCCCACAGAGATGATAAAGGCTGAATTTGAAAGTTTCCCAGGCCTCCCTCTTCCTCCACCACCAGAAGATGAGAAATTTGAATGTCTATCAATGTTTCCACCGCCTCCCCCTCCTCCTCTTAAACCATCGCATCTCCTTCCCTCCTCTGTTCAAGAAAAGCGCAGTGGAGCATTTGTACAGTATTCCAAGGAAGAAGCCTCAAGTTCTAAGCAAACTCATTCTCAGGCAAAAGTCCTAACTGGAAAATCAGGGGTAATTTTGCCACCTCCCACATTCCCCAAACCCAAATTTTCCAAACAGATCGAAGATAAAAAGAATCACGGTTCTCCAAGAGTTGGAATGGAAAATTCCCTGCCAGATGTGGAATGCAAAACTACTCCCTCAAAAGATCAGAAAAATGTAGTAATGGTGACTAGCACTGAACACACAGAGTTGAAGCAGAATGTATCCAGAAGTCTTGATGAAAGAAAACAATTATCTATGGACTCTAAAAGGTCTCTCTCACAGACAGTTCCAGAAATTTCACTATCCAAGGAAAAAACAATAGCGCCTCTTGTAAAATCTCATTCATTCTCAGCAGGCTCAGGACAACAAAGTCCAAAACCTTATATGAGAAAATTTAAGACACCTTTAATGATTGCTGAAGAAAAGTATAGACAACAAAGAGAAGAGCTTGAAAAACAGAAGCATGAGAGTTCTTGCTACAAGATAGTCAAAACGGAAAGCCCAAATCAAAACATGTCAGAGCCGAAAAAGGAAGTGTTGTTACAAAAAACAAATGAGGTGGTTCCCCTACCTGGAATGGATTCTCAAAGTCATTCTCAAGTACTAGGAGTGGGTACTGATAACCAGCTTTCCACAACACCAGGAGTGACCGTTGCTGCTGAAGGGCACCAACCTGTTTTCCCAGCCTCAGAAGACAAAGATACCGTGGAAAAGGAAGTTATACAGAGTTCGAGGGACACACTACAGTCTATATCACCTTGTGAAATTAAACAGAGTCACCAGGAATTTAAGACACAAGAAGCACAACAGAAGTATGTGGAGGAGCAGCTGCATTTGTCCCAAAGAAAACCAGTTTCCCCAAGTTTCAAAGTTAAAAGTATCCAGCTTCCAACTCCAGATCACAAATTAAAGGAAACAGACCACATCTATGAAAGCCATAAAAAGCAATCTGAAGTTGATGTTCAAACCATTAGCAAACAACAGTACCAGAAATCTGAGAGAACTGAAGCAAGCACTGAATATAGTAATAAGCAATCTGTAGCTGAAAAATATTGTCAATTACCTAAGAAGGAGAAAAGAGTAACAATAAAATTGCCAACAGAACCCGTAGGGAAAAGCCATGAAAGTAAACTCAATATAGTTCATGAGAAGCAAAGAGAATATAGAGACTCTGAGAGTGGGAAACTTCCAGGAAGCGAAAGAACAAATCAGGAACCATCACTGACTGGTCCAAAGGAAGAGAGACCAACAGTTGAAAGAAAGCAAGAACGTTTGAATAAATCAGCACAGAAGGTAGTCAAGCAAAAGGTTACTGATGTATATCTTGATTCACAGACACAGAATTTTCAGCAAACACAAACACAGACTTCTGAAAGTCAAGTTGAACATAAAAAATTGCCCGAGCCATATAATAATCTGCAGGAAGAAAAATGTCTTGGACTCAAGGGCATACAACAGAAACAAGTCTTTTCTAATACTAAAGATTCAAAGCAAGAGATTACACAGAACAAATCTTTATTTTCCTCTGTGAAAGAATCCCAGCAGGATGATGGAAAATGTGCTATAAATATATTGGAATTCTTGAGAAAACGTGAAGAACTACAACAGATATTGTCTAGGGTAAAGCAGTTTGAAGCGGAGCCAGATAAAAATGGCCCTAAAATATTTCAGACACTGTTAAATATTATTCCAGTATGGCTATTAAGTGAAGAAAAAAGACAGTATGGAGTTTGCATTGCTATGGAAAATAACATAGAAAAAATCAAAGAAGAAATAACGCATATTAAAACTCAAGCAGAGGATATGCTTATGTCCTGTGAGAATACAATTCAAACAGCCATGATGATATCCTCCAAAGCAGGAAACCAGAGGAATAAACCTACCAGCCTTAACGAAACATTATCTAAAATATCTAGTGCTAGTGACCAGCAAGAAAATACCATTGTAGAAAAAACAGAGCACCATCAAGTAGCAACTCACCATGAAGCAACTGCTCACAATCACGTGAAAACCCATCATGAAATTAAATTAGATAATAGCAGGATCTCTCCTCCATCCTTAAAAACACGCCCACCGTCACCAACTTTTATAACAATCGAGTCTACTGCCCGGCGAACAGAAACCTCTACTAAGGATGAGCTCTCTCAGTCCCCTAAAAAGGACAGTTTTGCTGAACCATCACCAAGAAGTCCCGTGGCACAAACGTCTAGAGTCGGCAGAGCAGATGCGTCCCCTCCTCCACCCAGGAGTCGCTCTGAGCAGCTTGTCAAACTCAAAGACACCACTGCAAAGCTGTCCAGAGGGGGCGTCGCGTGCACATCAGGAACTCCGGTTCCGATTGTAGAGAAAAGGTCTGAGATCATTGCATCCCCTGCAACACTTCGTCGTCAAATTAAGATAGAAACCCGTGGTAGGGACTCTCCACCCACAATCACAATACCTATAAGTGTAAACCACGTAGATAGTGGTTCCTTCAGAGGATCCACGGAAGCTCAAGAGGAAGTTAGGCAAGTGGAGAAAAGAGAGACTTACATTCACAAAGACACTGGGAATTCCGCGCAGCGCCTCCTGCCGGACACTGAAAGTTTTGATGCGGTGGAAATCATCCGCAAGGTCGAAGGGCCCTGCGGCTCAGAGCACAGGCAAAGGTATGAAGCCGCCAACCAAACTGTTCAAATGGCTGAAAATTTCATGAGTGACCATGAAAATGAAATAAACAGATGGTTCAGGGAATTTGAAGATGGGCCAGCTTTTGAAGCAAAGTCAAATAGAAGAGTTTATACCAATGGAGAAATAAACCATAATATGAAACAAGAAAGTCGTTCGTTTTGTAAGGAGGAATTTGGATTAACATCTCTAGAAAATACAAGTTTTACAGGCTTTTCTTGCAATCGTCCTAGAGAGCTGCAAGAAAAAATCCCTGTCATGCAGCCCAGCGTCCGCTCTGAAACAAGGACTGTAAGTGAACATTTCTCAGGTGTGGATGCTTTTGAGAGTCAAGTTGTTGGGTCAAAGATGACGGTCTCTTCATCACATGGCTCAGAAGCTGGCAAATCTGGCTTTGACTTCAAGCATGCGCCACCAACCTATGAAGATGTCATCGCTGGCCATATATTAGATATTTCTGATTCACCTAAAGAACTCAGGAGGAATTTTCAAAAGGCATGGCAGGAGAGTGAAAGCATTTTCCAAAGCCTGGGTTGTGCGACCTCCGATGCGTCTGCCACTGAGATGAGAACCACCTTCCAAGAGGAATCTGCATTTATCAGTGGTAAATGAGAGCGTGCAGAATGTGAAGACTAACCCACTTAACGGCACGTGTTCCAAAGCCAGGATGACTTGTAGTTAGAAGGATGCTTGGAAATAACCAAAAACTAACAGCTTTCCCTGGCGGAGGATATCCTCCTCTTTACAATGCTTGCTTTTACTGCTTTGTTTTCACAAAAGCATCTAATATTGGAGTCATCTGCACTGTGCGAGAATAACAGTATAGATTGATTGAGTCCTGTATTTGTCAAGGTAAATCAGATTTTAGATAAAGCAGCAGATGTAATCTTGTTATTGTGACAGTATTAATAATTATATGTAACAGCATATTANATGAGGCTCAAAGCAGTGCTGAGGCTGAAAGTTCTATGTCAGTTTTGAACCACTGTCTAAGCGCTTGTTAGTGATAGAACTCCTGTGGTTCACAGGAGCTGGTAGTCACCTGAGCCCAGCAGGTGGCTGCAGGGATGATAGAGCCAGGGAAGAGGTAGGAAACATGTAAAAGGCAAACATGAGCATCCCCAGAGCCCTAAAATCTGAAGCCATTAGATTGAGGAGGAATGGCCCTGAATGTCTCAACGTATTCAGGAGTCTTGTTGCGTTCAAGTTAGGAAATGGTGTCACAGAGTCCACATGAAGTCATCAAGGAAATTAAACAAATACAGTATTGTCAGCTTTAAGAGATATCTAGGCACTCTGGAGAACTCTCTCCAGGATGCTTTAGTAGGTGAAAATTTTGGACACTGATTGTTCTGGAACCTCAAACCTGACAGTAGGATGGCCTGTCTCCACAAAAGCACTATTAGGACAGTTGTCTCAAGAGCTTTTACTTTAACTGCATGGCTAGTCAATACGCTGTTATTTCTTTTGGTTTTACAGTGTGACTGAAGACACTATCTTATAAACTTTGGTAAATTTTTATTTTTAGAAGCTGCCTCTCCAAGACAAGGCAATATGTACACTTTGTCAAAAGACCGTTTATCCAATGGAGTGCCTAGTAGCGGACAAGCAGAGTTTTCATAAATCCTGCTTCCGATGCCACCACTGCAACAGCAAACTGAGGTAAAAGACTGTGGTCTGTGGAACACATATTGGAGGAGCCTAAATGTACTTATAGCAGCATCCCTCTAGAAGATACAAATTTTTCTACATCTTGCTGTCATCCGTTAACATGACTACAAAGGAGGGTGTAGTCAGGTTCCTTTTTTCTCAGGATGGCTGTGACCCTTTTCCTTTTGAAATCTTGCTTTCTTAATCAAACCCAGGAAGGTTCCTTTTGTCTAAACCTGGAGATCACACCGATGAGAGAAATCAAGAAATGCTGTACAAATAGGCATTTTTAAGTTACCCCTTCAGTCTGAAGTCTGGATTCTACTTTCTATCTTATTTTGTTTTATTTGAAATTTTATTAATTTATTTACAATGTTTTTTAAGTTATTTATTTATTTTGAAAGAGAGAGAGAGAGCACAAGCAGAGGAAGGCAGGGAGAGAGGGAGAATGAATACCAAGCAGGCTCTGCATTGTCAGCGCAGAGCTCTATGTGAGGCTTGAATTCACAAACCTGTAAGATCATGACCTGAGCCAAAACCAAGAGTCGGTCGCTTAACCAACTGAGCCACCCAGGTGCACCATAAAATTTTTTTAAATGTTTATTTAGTTTTTGAGAGAGAGAGAGAGATTGCAAGCAGAGGAGGAGTGTAGAAACTACACTGACAGCAGAGAGCCCAGTGCAGGGCTTGAGCCCACAAACTGCAAGATCATGACCAGAGAAAGTAGAATGCTTAACTGACTTGAGCCACCAAGGTGCCCCTTGTTTATTTATGTTCGAGACTGATAGAGTGTGAACAGGGGAGAGGCAGAAAGAGAGAGAGAGAGAGAGAGAGAACCCCAAGCAGGCTCTGTGCAGCACAGAGCCCAATGTGAGGACTTCGTCTCACAAACCATGAGATCATGACTTGAGCCAAAATTAAGAGTCACACACTTAACCAACTGAGCCACCCAGGTGCACCATAAATTTTTTTTAAATGTTTATTTAGTTTTTGAGAGAGAGAGAGAGATTGCAAGCAGAGGAGGAGTGTAGAAACTACACTGACAGCAGAGAGCCCAGTGCAGGGCTTGAGCCCACAAACTGCAAGATCATGACCAGAGAAAGTAGAATGCTTAACTGACTTGAGCCACCAAGGTGCCCCTTGTTTATTTATGTTCGAGACTGATAGAGTGTGAACAGGGGAGAGGCAGAAAGAGAGAGAGAGAGAGAGAGAGAACCCCAAGCAGGCTCTGTGCAGCACAGAGCCCAATGTGAGGACTTCGTCTCACAAACCATGAGATCATGACTTGAGCCAAAATTAAGAGTCACACACTTAACCAACTGAGCCATCCAGGCACCCCCAATCTCATTTCATTTCGAGTAAGCTCTGTGCCCCACATGGGACTTGAACTCAAGACCCTGAGATCAAGAATTGTATGTTCTGCAGACTGAAACAGCCAGGCACCTCTAAAGTCTAAATTCAAGATCAGTAGTCAGCAAACTTGTTCTATAAGGGGCGAGATAGTAAATGTTTTCAATTATATAAGCCATGCGATTTCTGTCGCTACTCAACTTTCTGGTTGAGTGCAAAGCATCCACAGATAACTAAATGAACAAGTATGCTGTAAACTAATGGGCTCAATTGTATTCCAGTAAAACTTCATATTCAAAATTAGGTGGTGGGCTGGAGTATACCTATGTCTGGGTATTGCACCTAAGTAAAAGAAAAAAAAAGAATATAGAGTATTGTCAGTGTCAGGTAAAATATACTGGTTTTTTGTTTTTTGGTGTGTTTTCTTTTTTCCTGTCTGGTGCAACAGAAGCACAATATCAATACAGTTATAAATGCCTTTTAATGAATGTGGCATTTGGTGTGGCTATAGTTTGAGATGCTGGAATTGTAATTATTTTGCTAAATCCAATATGTATCAGGCTATATCTGGCTTAAAGTAACAATGTCAAACACCCTTACTGCAATGTTCTTTATTTTTGGTTTCCATGACACCAGAGTATAATAGTTTCCTCCTACCTTCTGGGTGTTCCTTCTCAGACTCCTATGTGGGTGTCTCTTTTCTGTTCATTTCCGAAATGTTAGAGTTCCTTAGAATTGCATTATGGCCATTTATTCTTCTGTTTATATTCTTTATATATATAGTTTATGGCATCCACTCGCATCACTTTAATCGTCATCCATGTGGAAGGAAGAACTCTGAAATCTGTGTAGTAGCCCAGTTCTCTCCTCTATCAGATGCTTATATTTCAATGACTGGCACTTATCTCCAATTATCTTTCTCACTAGTACACCAAATTCAATATGCCCCATTATCTTCTCTCTTCTGAAATTCCTTCCTTGACTTCTGGTCCGTATGCTACTCTCTCAATAAATGACATTAACACTAAATCAATGACCGAAACACGAAGTTTCCTTTCAGTCCTTCCTCTTCTTCATTCCTTATGCAAGCAATGACCAACCCCTATATTTGATGTCCCATAAATGCCTCTTGAGCTGTACATTTTTCTCCATTCCCACAGCCCAGGTATCTTCCAAGCAAGTGTCATCTGTCACCTGTACTAATGCAACAGTCTTTCTAGCAAATTAGCCTCCCTGCCCCCAGTATCTCTTAACCTCCATCACCACCACCAACTTGCCCCAGTGCCATGCTTCATAATGTAGTGACAATGATCTTTCTAAAATGCAAATCTGAGGTCACTTCCCTGTTTAAAACATATGATGGTTACCTCTATCAAAGTAAAATTAGCTTCTTACTATGAATTAACGGGCAATTCAGAGCCTTACCCCAGCTCCTTTCCCAACATCCCTTCCCATTGCATGTTACTGTTCATGAAGACTGACTTTCTTTCTATTCCTCAAAGTCATTAGCTTTCTCTCTCATATCTAGTTGATCCCAAATGTTATTTCCACTCCTGTAGGACTTTTCCCATGCCTCCCCTCTAGCACTTCACCAGGCTAATTAATATCCACTCATTCTTCAGACCTCAACCGAGACTTTATGTCTTTGCAAAAGCCTGCTTCAAGCCCCACATAACGATCAGGTGTCCCTCCCATGTGCTCCCAGAGAATCCCGTGCTTGCCCCATTCCTAACGCAATCTAATGTAACTGCTTTCCAGCTGTGGGGACTATGTTGATGGTTGACTCCCACACCTTGTAAAGGCCTGACATTTAATGAGGACTGAAAAATATTCAATGACTGATATTTTTTTAAAAATTAATGTTTATTTTTTGAGAGAGAGAGAGGCAGAGAGGCAGGAGCAGAGAGAGAGGGAGACACAGAATCCGAAGCAGGCTCCAGGCTCTGAGATGTCAGCACAGAGCCCAACATGGGGCTCAAACTCACAAATCCTAAGATCATGACTTGAGTCAAAGTTGGACGCTCAACCAACTGAGCCACCCAGGTACCCCCAGTGACTAATATTTTTAAAAAGTCATTACACCAAAAGCCCCAAATATAGGAAAAAAAAAAAAAAGCAAATGTATGGTTTAATAAATTATTGTAAAGTGAACTTTTTCTAGCTAGTATCAAGGTCAAGAAATGAACATTGCCAGCAGGTCCAGAAGCTCCTTCCATGTGCCTCACCCAAACACAACCAGCTGTCTCTCTCCGAGTAAACAGTGTGCTTTTTAATAGCTTTTTTCCTTGCATTTTTATAGTTTTTTTTTTTAATCCAAATATGCTTTCCTGGATATTATACTTTAGTTGTGTTCATTTTTTAAAACTTTGACATGTCTTTTACATCTTTCAAATCTATAGAGTTTTCTATCCATTTCTTTCATTCATTACAATTTATTTGTGAAGAACCCGAGATATCTGATGTGTAGAATTATCCACAGTCTGGATTTGCTGATTGCCCACTTATCGTGTAGTTCACATACTCCTTTCTCCCCTATGTTTCTGACAAACTGTCAGCTGAATCTAGATTCTGGTTTAAACTAACATTTGATACCTTTTGCAAACACGTAAGGAGTGTTTACAAGAATATAGTAAGCACATAGTGTCTGCTTATGCCTGGTTTTGTGATCATGGCAGATATTGGAATCTTAATACCTATATCCATTAATTGATGTTCACAAAATGTTGATATTCTCTTTTTGTTCTTTCTTTTTCATTATTAGTTTGAATACTTTTACAGGTGTTGCTTCCCCTCATCTACTCTTTGGTTACTTTATGGTACATTTGGTTAAGGAAAGGCAGAATAAATACATAACTTTTTTCCCTTTGTTTACCTGCTTTGCCAAAGTATCAGTTATTTATTTAACAATGTAATGAAATGGTTCCTTATCCTCTCCTAAGAGGAATCCAATTTTAAACTCCTATACTTACATATATTTGATTGATTTCAATCAGATGCAGTTATTATCATTACTGATGCTCAAATTATTCTATACGTGGCCTCTTCAGGTTGTCTCTTCAGTCCTTTTGGCAAGACCTAAGTACTCTTTGATAGTTTCCTCATTTTCTGGTACGACTAGGTGTTCTGTACTCATTTGGTACATTTACTTCCTCCAGACCCAGAATCAGTCATTTCCCTTTATTGTGAGTCAGTTCCCTTTATTCCCTTTATTTTTCTACTGGGTTGGTTACAATTTCAAAGCTTTCTTAGTGTGGAGAGCTAGTAAATGTTTATATATAAAGAAAAAATACATCATGAATTTGTAGGAATATCTCAAATTGAATTCAAAACTGCATTGCTTTTGTGTTAGCCTCTTTTCTATTCCACGTCTGTCTCCTTGTTTTCACTTCAAGACCTCTGGTTCTCAGAGACAAAGGAGATGAAAGAATTAGAATATCCCATATTTGGAAGCACCTGGGTGGCCCAGTTGGTTAGGAACCAACCCTGGTTTTATCTCAGGTCATGATCTCACGGTTTAAGAGTTCAAGCCCGGCATCAGGCTCAGTGCGTTAGTTCAGAGCCCACTTGGGATCCTCTGTCTCCTCTCTCTCTCAGCCCCTCACTCACTCATGGTCTCTCCCTTTCTCCCTCTCTCTCTCTCTCTCTCTCTTTCTCAAAAATAAATAAAACATTTAAAAAAGAGAGTATCCCATATTCATTTGAACAAATTTTGGAATAGCAAAACTATCAGCACCCCTAATTTGATTATTAAAACTTTAAAAACTGGCATTTGCTCCCATTCATCCGCATTCCATTTTTTTAAAAAATTGTGCTAGGTCTTCAGTGTCATATTAAACAGCCATCACATATCACACCACCTCCCTCATTGCCATCATTTCATCTTAGTTTATAGGTAATATATATATATAATGTTTGCATTTGATCTTTATGTTTATACTTCTGTAGCCATTCTAGTTATGCAAGCTTATTTTCTAGTAGATCATTCAGAAAAGGCTGTTCTGTGATCTTGCTAGTGGAAAGTCAGTTTTGCTGAAAGTAAAATCATTGACTTATACTTTCTTTCATTGAATATTTTAAATGCATTATTACATTTTTTTGACATAAAGTGTTGAAATTACTGATAATAATCTAGATTTTTTCTCATATAAATCATATGCTTTTTTTCTTTTTAGATAAACACAAATGATTTTTTTTTCCTTTTTATTTAAAGTCCAGTGATTTTACTAAAATATTTCTTGATGTTGATCATTCTGGGTCAAATAGTATCAGTTACCTAGTGTGCCTCTTTCAGTACATAGTTCTATACCTTTTTATATGAGGAAAGTTTCCTTAAACTATAGCTTTTTATCATTTAACCTATTGCATTGCTTTATTTTCTCATTCAGGAACTTCTTTTATACATACATGGATATTTTGTTCCTGTCTTTATTATTTGTCTTTCTCTCAAATCCTCTTTTTTCATTTCTGATTGTAAATTTTCATCCTTTTAGTCCCCTGTTTCTCTTCTTAAAATATTTTCTATTGTGTTTATATGCTCTTAAGTTCTTTTAGTTTAATTTTTATTACTTTTTTCCTTTTATTTCTGATATTTTCCCCAGATTTCTAACACATTTATGACATTTTTCTAATTACAATTCATGCTGTGCTTTCAAGCCCTTTTATCATGTTTTAATGTCTTTTAGCTCATTTTTTAAATTTTGATATTGAGAACATGTGTTTCTAGCATGTTTTCATTGTCTGTAGTGATATGAAAAATGCTCCTTACTCTTTCATTTCTTACAATGACTTTGTATGATATTTGACCTTAATATTTTTCTGTGGCTTATTTTCATATGGCATTGGTTTTCCCAAATCTTAGAACAAAGCAATGTTCAGGATGGTTTTCCCAACTTCATAGAACTGCCTCTTCTAGTTTTCATATACTGTCCAAAAAACTATAATGGCTTGAATTCTAGAATTTCCTATCTTGATTCCTCTCCCCCATGTTAGTTAGGACCCTCTCTTTCATTTCTGTCATCATTATCCAATTATATTTTTATTCCACTTCCATATTTTTGTTCTCAGTATAAAGTCTTATCCTAAAAGGGGATTGCAGTTGGTCAATTTTGAGAGTTTTAACTTCTTTAGCCTCCTCAGACTTCCCTGCTACAGGACCCTTGCACTCACTGGCCAATGAAGAAGGTAAAACCCCTCCCAGCCTCTATCGGCCTGAGATTCTTTCCAGAAAACACTGGCTATTTTGTAGTCTTATATTTTTCAGTCTTTCGGACACCTTCCTTGCTTCCTCGGCTGTCATTCATGCAGATGCGACTCTCAGGCTAGTCTTACAGTTGTTGGTTTGTTTTTACTTCCTTATGTTTTGGGTTTGGTGGGGATACTTTGTCACTTAGTTTTTTTAATGTTTACTTATTTGTTTATTTTGAGAGAGAGCATGAGTGCGGAAGGAGTTGAGAGAGAGGGAGAGGGAGAGGATCCCAAGTAGGCTTCCTGCTTGGCACAGAGCCCACTGTGGGGCTTGATCCCAAGCCAAGAGATCACAACCTTATTAGCCAATATCAAGAGTCAGACATCTTACTGACTGAGCTACCCAAGCACCCATCACTTAGTTTTGTTATAAATTTTATCCATGGGCTTTAAGTTTTGCTATCTATTTTGTGTATCTGTTTTTATGTGGAGATTCAGAGAGATTAAAAAATAATGTCTGACTAAATTTGATTTTAATGTTAACAGGCACTCTATTTGTTGATCTCCCCAAAGAGGCCAAATAAACAATTGCATCAGCAACTTTTCCAATACATTCAAAATCTAGTTAACAAGGAAATTTAAATGGTTGATTTGTGTGTGTGTACTTTTCAGGATTTATTGAAAATTGCAGCCCCCCTCCCCACACAAATCACTGAGTTAGCAAAGGTTTAGTCTTATCATTTTACACCATCTATAACTGCATATGTATTACACTATAATACCTATTATATCAGTACTTGACATACAACATGAAATTCTAAATACTGTAAGACATGTATCCTGTTGAATATTAGCAGTAACTATTATCTAACAAGAATGTTCAGTTAATAAGCACATTCCTATTGCCAGTCAGTTAATTGCACTGAATCTCTGACTCATTCTTGAAATCATTAATTTCCTAATTCCCTATGAATTTATGTTATATATATAGAATGTTAAACATTTTTTTTCTTTTTTTTTTTCTTTTTGGCAGTTTGGGAAATTATGCATCACTTCATGGACAAATATATTGTAAGCCTCACTTTAACCAACTTTTCAAATCTAAAGGAAATTATGATGAAGGTTTTGGACACAAACAGCATAAAGATCGATGGAATTACAAAAATCAAAGCAGCTCAATGTATTTTATTCCTTATGAAGACACAAATATGTGTAAAAGTAGTGTGGAAAACACTGCCTTACTTGGAGATCTTAATAAACATTTAGATGATGGTAACAGTAGAGGACAAAGAGATGATTTGAGAAAATTCAGGGAGAGGGGAAAATTAAAAATCATTTGGCCCCCTTCCAGGGAGATGCCTAAGAAAAACTTCCCCCTTGAGGAAGAGCTCAAAATGAGTAAACCTAAATGGCCACTGGAAATGACATTTCCTACATCCTCTGAATTTAAAAGTGAATCACTAATAGAACCCATTAAAACTCTGGAAAATAAAGGGCAGGAGCAAGATAATGTTTCTTTCCTGCAGCCATATCTGCAGTCCATCCATATGTGTCAAAAAGAGGATGTTACAGGAATCAAAGACATGGAAATGTACGAAGCAAGAAAAGATGAGAAGAAGGAAGGAAATAAGAATGTGCAAGATAAGCTGAATGAGGCTGAAGATACAAAGAATAAAAGGAAAAGTGAAATGGATCTTAATGACAACAATAATGTGGTTGTGCAGAGTGCTCAGAAGGAGAAAAATGAAGAAACTAATGAACCTGATGGTGCAGAAGTTTTACAGGTTGCTAACACTGATGATGAGGTGGTGCCAGAAAATTGCAAAGAGAATTTGAATAAGAATAATAATAACAATTATGTAGCAATCTCATGTCTGAATAATTGCAGGCAAAAGACATCTATTTTAGAATTTCCTAATCTATTACCACAGTCAAGGGAAGCAAACTACACCGCAAGTGAATTTCAAATTGAAAATTTAGAAAATGCATCTCGAATCTCAGAGTTACTTGGTATATTTGAATCTGAGAAGACGTACTCGAGGAATATTCTAGCCACGGCTCTCGGTAAACAGGCTGACAGAGCTACTGCTGGCAGTCCCGTGCAGTCTGCCCCCAAACCGAGTCTCAGTGGCAGGTTAATAGGAAAGGAGGAAAGCTCCTTAGCCTCTTCTGATACAAATATCTTAAACATCAAAGGAAACCATGCAAATAACAAAAACCTACACTTCTTCTTTTCTAACCCTGTGAAGATCACTGCTTTTTCCGAAAAGAATGAGAACATTTTCGAACATGACTTAATGGAATCTGTAGATCAAATTAAAAATATGCCATGTTTGTATTTAAGAGAATTTGGGAAGGACATCAAACATCGGCATGGTGCAATAGGGACAGCCCACGTTAATGGGAATACAAGTTGTGATGTTCTGAGCAGTGCACATGCAGCTAAGCCTTCGTTTCCTAGAGTGGGGGTCCAGTCTGAACAACTCACCGTGGAAGAGCAAATTAAAAGGAATAGGTGCTACAGTGACACTGAGTAAAACATCTCTTCCCATTTGCAGTTCACACTCAGGCTGAGAAACACTGATGTCTGAAATGAGAATAGAGATTTCGATAACCTTTAGTTGAACTTGTAAACCTGATGTTTGGAAATTTCATGTCTGTCACAATGGGACTTTCCTTGTATTAAGCTATACAGTGTTTTCCATAATCGGTTTGAATCTATGTTTATTCTGAATGTAATGAAAAGATGAAACAATATGGCTCTGTTTTCCTGTCAAATGGCACTTCAGTATATCGCTGTTTTCAACATGCCAGATAACATCACTGGCAAAATTCTATACTGCTGATATTTATTATAATTCTTATACCTTCTCTATAATTTCTGCTGAAATAAAATTAAATCACCTGGGGTGCAAAGCAAAATACTTCTGTAACTTTTTTCCAAATATATTGACGTTTTAAGTATACATGCTTTCCATCATTTGGAAACTGTCTTTTCAGGGGCAGGAGGTATTTAACACACACACACACACACACACACACACACACACACACACATTCCTAGAAAAAATAAAATACTAAATCAAAGCCACAGTATCAGAAAATATAAAATTTCATTCTCTTGTTTGCTCTGTAATTTAATGAAACAATGATGATTATTTTTTCAATAATTACCTATATTAAACTATCACAGACTATGTCTACAAACATTTAATGAAAAATATCAATTTTTCTTCAAAATACTGTGGAGTCCATTCTTAGAAATCAACTGAATGACAAAGATTTTAGAAGTTACTTAAATAAATTATACATATTGCATTTTTATTGCTTACCATATGTAATCAATAAATATACAAATCTACTACTACAAATGCACTACTACATTTTGTTAGGTTTTGTGGTGGGTTTTTTTTTT